>NW_027016058.1:170000-192500 GCF_036934945.1 Oncorhynchus masou masou | reverse complement strand
GTAACCCCTACATGTGTAATACTGTATAGTACTGTATCTCACTCCAGTCGTCCTCACCTGGGGTACAAGGACCCCTGGGTGTACCTGGTCCATCCACAGGAAGTACTGTATCTCACTCCAGTCGTCCTCACCTGGGGTACAAGGACCCCTGGGTGTACCTGGTCTATCTACAGGAAGTACTGTATCTCACTCCAGTCGTCCTCACCTGGGGTACAAGGACCCCTGGGTGTACCTGGTCCATCCACAGGAAGTACTGTATCTCACTCCAGTCGTCCTCACCTGGGGTACAAGGACCCCTGGGTGTACCTGGTCTATCTACAGGAAGTACTGTATCTCACTCCAGTCGTCCTCACCTGGGGTACAAGGACCCCTGGGTGTACCTGGTCCATCCACAGGAAGTACTGTATCTCACTCCAGTCGTCCCCTCACCTGGGGTACAAGGACCCCTGGGTGTACCTGGTCTATCCACAGGAAGTACTGTATCTCACTCCAGTCGTCCTCATAAGGACCCCTGGGTGTACCTGGTCCATCCACAGGAAGTACTGTATCTCACTCCAGTCGTCCTCACCTGGGGTACAAGGACCCCTGGGTGTACCTGGTCCATCCACAGGAAGTACTGTATCTCACTCCAGTCGTCCTCACCTGGGGTACAAGGACCCTGGGTGTACCTGGTCCATCCACAGGAAGTACTGTATCTCACAGTACCTGGGGTACAAGGACCCCTACTGGTCTATCCACAGGAAGTACTGTATCCAGTCACCTGGGGTACAAGGACCCCTGGGTGTACCTGGTCCATCCACAGGAAGTACTGTATCTCAAGTCGTCCCTCACCTGGGGTACAAAACCCCTGGGTGTACCTGGTCCATCCACAGGAAGTACTGTATCTCACTCCAGTCGTCCTCACCTGGGGTACAAGGACCCCTGGGTGTACCTGGTCTATCCACAGGAAGTACTGTGGAAGTTTCAACATAATCCGAGTGGTCAGTGGCAGGCGAAGAGACTTCAGAGCCAAGTGTTGGGGTTTTAGTGGGTTGGATTCAGAGAATGACTGACTGGAATATTCCATATTATAAACTGGGTGGTTATCGAGCCCTGCGTAAATGATTGGCTGACAGCCGGGTATATCAGACCGTATACCACAGGTATGACAAAACATATCGTTCTTCCTGTTCTGTTTACGTTGGTAACCAGGTTATAATAGCAACAAGGCACCTCGAGAGTTTGTGATATAACGGCCGATATACCACGGCTGAGGGCTGGGAATTCAGGCACTCTGTGTTGCGTCGTGCCTAAGAACAGCCCTTGTGCCTTTTTAATTGCTGAAAGTATAGCATTTCCTCCATTACATCAGTGACTCTCTATTTCCATCCATCTTTCATCTTTCTCTGTTTCATTAGACGGAGCCAGAGGTCCCCCAAGGGACCGAGCTGAGAAAACTCAACTCCACCATATACACTGAGTGTACAAAACATTAAAAACGCCTGGCCTTCACCTACTGTAACTCGTTTCTAAGGCTAGATATTAAACCTTCACGTACTGTAACTCATTTCTAAGGCTGGATATTAAACCTATTGAACCTTCACGTACTGTAACGTGTTTCTAAGGCTGGATATTGAACCTTCACCTACTGTAACTTGTTTCTAAGGCTGGATATTAAACCTTCACGTACTGTAACTCATTTCTAATGCTGGATATTGAACCTTCACCTACTGTAACGTGTTTCTAAGGCTGGATATTGAACCTTCACCTACTGTAACTTGTTTCTAAGGCTGGATATTAAACCTTCACCTACTGTAACTCGTTTCTAAGGCTGGAGATTGAGTCTTCACCTACTGTAACTCGTTTCTAAGGCTAGATATTGAGCCTTCACCTACTGTAACTCGTTTCTAAGGCTAGATATTGAGCCTTCACCTACTGTAACTCGTTTCTAAGGCTAGATATTGAGCCTTCACCTACTGTAACTAGTTTCTAAGGCTGGAGATTGAGTCTTCACCTACTGTAACTCGTTTCTAAGGCTAGATATTGAGCCTTCACCTACTGTAACTAGTTTCTAAGGCTGGATGTTGAGTCTTCACCTACTGTAACTCGTTTCTAAGGCTAGATATTGAGCCTTCACCTACTGTAACTCGTTTCTAAGGCTCGATATTGAGCCTTCACCTACTGTAACTCGTTTCTAAGGCTAGATATTGAGCCTTCACCTACTGTAACTTGTTTCTAAGGCTAGATATTGAGTCTTCACCTACTGTAACTCGTTTCTAAGGCTAGATATTGAGCCTTCACCTACTGTAACTCGTTTCTAAGGCTGGATATTAAACCTTCACCTACTGTAACTCGTTTCTAAGGCTGGATATTAAACCTTCACCTACTGTAACTCATTTCTAAGGCTGAATATTAAACCTTCACCTACTGTAACTCGTGTCTAAGGCTGGATATTAAACCTTCACCTACTGTAACTTGTTTCTAAGGCTGGATATTAAACCTTCACCTACTGTAACTCGTTTCTAAGGCTGGATATTAAATCTTCACCTACTGTAACTCGTGTCTAAGGCTGGATATTAAACCTTCACCTACTGTAACTTGTTTCTAAGGCTGATATTAAACCTTCACCTACTGTAACTCGTTTCTAAGGCTAGATATTAAACCTTCACCTACTGTAACTCGTTTCTAAGGCTGGATATTAAACCTTCACCTACTGTAACTTGTTTCTAAGGCTGGATATTAAACCTTCACCTACTGTAACTCGTTTCTAAGGCTAGATATTAAACCTTCACCTACTGTAACTCATTTCTAAGGCTAGATATTGAACCTTCACCTACTGTAACTGTAACTGGTTTATAAGGCTGGAGATTGAGTCTTCACCTACTGTAACTTGTTTCTGGCTGGATATTAAACCTTCACCTACTGTAACTCGTGTCTAAGGCTGGATATTAAACCTTCACCTACTGTAACTCGTTTCTAAGGCTGAATATTAAACCTTCACCTACTGTAACTCGTGTCTAAGGCTGGATATTAAACCTTCACCTACTGTAACTTATTTGTTTGTATTTTTCTTCTATAAAATGACTTATTTTGCTAAGTAGAATCATGATGGTGAACTTACAAACGAACAGGCAAACATAATGTTGTGGAAAAGGAAGCTGGCTATTAGAATGTTGGTCCTCTTCCCGGATATATCCTGTCTTGACTCTGGGCTCAGGCCTTAATGATTAAATAACGAGGACCATTCATCTTAAAAATGATATAACCTTGATGTTGTAAGACATGACACGAGCTGTGAATGTTGTCAGGGTGATAGGAAGGGAGGGAAGAGGGGGGAGGGAGGGAAGTGGGGAGGAGGGAGGGTGGGGAGGGGGATGAGGTAGGGAAGTGGGGAGGGAGGGGGAGGAGGAGGGAGGGATGAGGTAGGGAAGGGGGGGAGGGAGGGAAGTGGGGAGGGGGAGGGAGGGAGGGAGGAGAGGGGGGGAGGGAGGAGAGGGGAGGAGGGGAGGGAGGGAAGTGGGGAGGGAGGAGGGGAGGGGGGAGGGGGGAGGGAGAGAGGGATGAGGTAGGGGGAAGGGGGAGGGAGGGAAGTGGGGAGGGAGGGGGAGGGGGGGAGGGAGGGAGGGAAGGGGGAGGGAAGTGGGGAGGGATTTCTTCTTTTTGGGGGGGGAGGGAGAGAGGGATGAGGTAGGGAAGGGGGAGGGAAGGGGGAAGTGGGGGGAGGGAGGGATGGAGGGAGAGGGAGAGGGAGGAGAGGGGAAGGGGGGAGGGAGGGAGGGAGGGGGGAGAGTCTTCAGGGAGAGAGGGATGAGGGTTGGGAAGGGGGGGAAGTGGGGAGGGAGGGAGAAGGGGGTCGCTCTCTGAAATGACATTCTGAGAATATCTATACTTCTACTCTTTCTTCTTTTGGGAACAAGATGAAGATGAAGTGTTTATAGATGGAGTGTACTGCTGACTGTCTTCAGGTTTATAGATGGAGTGTACTGCTGACTTCTGGTTTATAGATGGAGTGTACTGCTGACTGACTTCAGGTTTATAGATGGAGTGTACTGCTGACTGACTTCAGGTTTATAGATGGAGTGTACTGCTGACTGTCTTCAGGTTTATAGATGGAGTGTACTGCTGACTGTCTTCAGGTTTATAGATGGAGTGTACTGCTGACTGTCTTCAGGTTTATAGATGGAGTGTACTGCTGACTTCAGGTTTATAGATGGAGTGTACTGCTGACTGTCTTCAGGTTTATAGATGGAGTGTACTGCTGACTGTCTTCAGGTTTATAGATGGAGTGTACTGCTGACTGACTCCAGGTTTATAGATGGAGTGTACAGGTTTATAGATGGAGTGTACTGCTGACTGTCTTCAGGTTTATAGATGGAGTGTACTGCTGACTGACTTCAGGTTTATAGATGGAGTGTACTGCTGACTGACTTCAGGTTTATAGATGGAGTGTACTGCTGACTGTCTTCAGGTTTATAGATGGAGTGTACTGCTGACTTCAGGTTTATAGATGGAGTGTACTGCTGACTGTCTTCAGGTTTATAGATGGAGTGTACTGCTGACTTCAGGTTTATAGATGGAGTGTACTGCTGACTGTCTTCAGGTTTATAGATGGAGTGTACTGCTGACTGTCTTCAGGTTTATAGATGGAGTGTACTGCTGACTGACTTCAGGTTTATAGATGGAGTGTACTGCTGACTGTCTTCAGGTTTATAGATGGAGTGTACTGCTGACTGTCTTTATAGATGGAGTGTACAGGTTTATAGATGGAGTGTACTGCTGACTGTCTTCAGGTTTATAGATGGAGTGTACTGCTGTGACTTCAGGTTTATAGATGGAGTGTACTGCTGACTGTCTTCAGGTTTATAGATGGAGTGTACTGCTGACTTCAGGTTTATAGATGGAGTGTACTGCTGACTGTCTTCAGGTTTATAGATGGAGTGTACTGCTGACTGTCTTCAGGTTTATAGATGGAGTGTACTGCTGACTGTCTTCAGGTTTATAGATGGAGTGTACTGCTGACTGACTTCAGGTTTATAGATGGAGTGTACTGCTGTCTTCAGGTTTATAGATGGAGTGTACTGCTGACTGACTTCAGGTTTATAGATGGAGTGTACTGCTGACTTCAGGTTTATAGATGGAGTGTACTGCTGACTGACTTCAGGTTTATAGATGGAGTGTACTGCTGACTGACTTCAGGTTTATAGATGGAGTGTACTGCTGACTGTCAGGTTTATAGATGGAGTGTACTGCTGACTGTCTTCAGGTTTATAGATGGAGTGTACTGCTGACTGTCTTCAGGTTTATAGATGGAGTGTACTGCTGACTGACTTCAGGTTTATAGATGGAGTGTACTGCTGACTGTCTTCAGGTTTATAGATGGAGTGTACTGCTGACTGTCTTCAGGTTTATAGATGGAGTGTACTGCTGACTGACTTCAGGTTTATAGATGGAGTGTACTGCTGACTTCAGGTTTATAGATGGAGTGTACTGCTGACTGTCTTCAGGTTTATAGATGGAGTGTACTGCTGACTGACTTCAGGTTTATAGATGGAGTGTACTGCTGACTGACTTCAGGTTTATAGATGGAGTGTACTGCTGACTGACTTCAGGTTTATAGATGGAGTGTACTGCTGACTTCAGGTTTATAGATGGAGTGTACTGCTGACTGTCTTCAGGTTTATAGATGGAGTGTACTGCTGACTGTCTTCAGGTTTATAGATGGAGTGTACTGCTGACTGTCTTCAGGTTTATAGATGGAGTGTACTGCTGACTGTCTTCAGGTTTATAGATGGAGTGTACTGCTGACTGTCTTCAGGTTTATAGATGGAGTGTACTGCTGACTGACTTCAGGTTTATAGATGGAGTGTACTGCTGACTGTCTTCAGGTTTATAGATGGAGTGTACTGCTGACTGTCTTCAGGTTTATAGATGGAGTGTACTGCTGACTGACTTCAGGTTTATAGATGGAGTGTACTGCTGACTGTCTTCAGGTTTATAGATGGAGTGTACTGCTGACTGTCTTCAGGTTTATAGATGGAGTGTACTGCTGACTGTCTTCAGGTTTATAGATGGAGTGTACTGCTGACTGTCTTCAGGTTTATAGATGGAGTGTACTGCTGACTGTCTTCAGGTTTATAGATGGAGTGTACTGCTGACTGTCTTCAGGTTTATAGATGGAGTGTACTGCTGACTGTCTTCAGGTTTATAGATGGAGTGTACTGCTGACTGTCTTCAGGTTTATAGATGGAGTGTACTGCTGACTGTCTTCAGGTTTATAGATGGAGTGTACTGCTGACTGTCTTCAGGTTTATAGATGGAGTGTACTGCTGACTGTCTTCAGGTTTATAGATGGAGTGTACTGCTGACTGTCTTCAGGTTTATAGATGGAGTGTACTGCTGACTTCAGGTTTATAGATGGAGTGTACTGCTGACTGTCTTCAGGTTTATAGATGGAGTGTACTGCTGACTGACTTCAGGTTTATAGATGGAGTGTACTGCTGACTGTCTTCAGGTTTATAGATGGAGTGTACTGCTGACTGACTTCAGGTTTATAGATGGAGTGTACTGCTGACTGTCTTCAGGTTTATAGATGGAGTGTACTGCTGACTGTCTTCAGGTTTATAGATGGAGTGTACTGCTGACTGTCTTCAGGTTTATAGATGGAGTGTACTGCTGACTTCAGGTTTATAGATGGAGTGTACTGCTGACTGTCTTCAGGTTTATAGATGGAGTGTACTGCTGACTGTCTTCAGGTTTATAGATGGAGTGTACTGCTGACTGTCTTCAGGTTTATAGATGGAGTTACTGCTGAGGTTTATAGATGGAGTGTACTGCTGACTGTCTTCAGGTTTATAGATGGAGTGTACTGCTGACTGTCTTCAGGTTTATAGATGGAGTGTACTGCTGACTGTCTTCAGGTTTATAGATGGAGTGTACTGCTGACTGTCTTCAGGTTTATAGATGGAGTGTACTGCTGACTGACTTCAGGTTTATAGATGGAGTGTACTGCTGACTGTCTTCAGGTTTATAGATGGAGTGTACTGCTGACTGTCTTCAGGTTTATAGATGGAGTGTACTGCTGACTGTCTTCAGGTTTATAGATGGAGTGTACTGCTGACTGTCTTCAGGTTTATAGATGGAGTGTACTGCTGACTGACTTCAGGTTTATAGATGGAGTGTACTGCTGACTGTCTTCAGGTTTATAGATGGAGTGTACTGCTGACTTCAGGTTTATAGATGGAGTGTACTGCTGACTGACTTCAGGTTTATAGATGGAGTGTACTGCTGACTGACTTCAGGTTTATAGATGGAGTGTACTGCTGACTGTCAGGTTTATAGATGGAGTGTACTGCTGACTGTCTTCAGGTTTATAGATGGAGTGTACTGCTGACTGACTTCAGGTTTATAGATGGAGTGTACTTCAGGTTTATAGATGGAGTGTACTGCTTCAGGTTTATAGATGGAGTGTACTGCTGACTTCAGGTTTATAGATGGAGTGTACTTCTGAGGTTTATAGATGGAGTGTACTGCTGACTTCAGGTTTATAGATGGAGTGTACTGCTGACTGTCTTCAGGTTTATAGATGGAGTGTACTGCTGACTGACTTCAGGTTTATAGATGGAGTGTACTGCTGACTGTCTTCAGGTTTATAGATGGAGTGTACTGCTGACTGACTTCAGGTTTATAGATGGAGTGTACTGCTGACTGACTTCAGGTTTATAGATGGAGTGTACTGCTGACTGACTTCAGGTTTATAGATGGAGTGTACTGCTGACTGACTTCAGGTTTATAGATGGAGTGTACTGCTGACTGACTTCAGGTTTATAGATGGAGTGTACTGCTGACTGACTTCAGGTTTATAGATGGAGTGTACTGCTGACTGTCTTCAGGTTTATAGATGGAGTGTACTGCTGACTGGTTTATAGATGGAGTGTACTGCTCAGGTTTATAGATGGAGTGTACTGCTGACTGACTTCAGGTTTATAGATGGAGTGTACTGCTGACTGACTTCAGGTTTATAGATGGAGTGTACTGCTGACTGTCTTCAGGTTTATAGATGGAGTGTACTGCTGACTGACTTCAGGTTTATAGATGGAGTGTACTGCTGACTGTCTTCAGGTTTATAGATGGAGTGTACTGACTGTCTTCAGGTTTATAGATGGAGTGTACTGCTGACTGTCTTCAGGTTTATAGATGGAGTGTACTGCTGACTTCAGGTTTATAGATGGAGTGTACTGCTGACTGACTTCAGGTTTATAGATGGAGTGTACTGCTGACTGACTTCAGGTTTATAGATGGAGTGTACTGCTGACTGTCTTCAGGTTTATAGATGGAGTGTACTGCTGACTGTCTTCAGGTTTATAGATGGAGTGTACTGCTGACTGACTTCAGGTTTATAGATGGAGTGTACTGCTGACTTCAGGTTTATAGATGGAGTGTACTGCTGACTGTCTTCAGGTTTATAGATGGAGTGTACTGCTGACTTCAGGTTTATAGATGGAGTGTACTGCTGACTGACTTCAGGTTTATAGATGGAGTGCTGACTGACTGTCTTCAGGTTTATAGATGGAGTGTACTGCTGACTGACTTCAGGTTTATAGATGGAGTGTACTGACTGACTTCAGGTTTATAGATGGAGTGTACTGCTGACTGACTTCAGGTTTATAGATGGAGTGTACTGCTGACTTCAGGTTTATAGATGGAGTGTACTGCTGACTGTCTTCAGGTTTATAGATGGAGTGTACTGCTGACTGTCTTCAGGTTTATAGATGGAGTGTACTGCTGACTGACTTTCAGGTTTATAGATGGAGTGTACTGCTGACTGACTTCAGGTTTATAGATGGAGTGTACTGCTGACTGTCTTCAGGTTTATAGATGGAGTGTACTGCTGACTGTCTTCAGGTTTATAGATGGAGTGTACTGCTGACTGTCTTCAGGTTTATAGATGGAGTGTACTGCTGACTGACTTCAGGTTTATAGATGGAGTGTACTGCTGACTGTCTTCAGGTTTATAGATGGAGTGTACTGCTGACTGTCTTCAGGTTTATAGATGGAGTGTACTGCTGACTGCTGTCTTCAGGTTTATAGATGGAGTGTACTGCTGACTGACTTCAGGTTTATAGATGGAGTGTACTGCTGACTGACTTCAGGTTTATAGATGGAGTGTACTGCTGACTGACTTCAGGTTTATAGATGGAGTGTACTGCTGACTGTCTTCAGGTTTATAGATGGAGTGTACTGCTGACTTCAGGTTTATAGATGGAGTGTACTGCTGAGGTTTATAGATGGAGTGTACTGCTGACTGTCTTCAGGTTTATAGATGGAGTGTACTGCTGACTGACTTCAGGTTTATAGATGGAGTGTACTGTCTTCAGATAGATGGAGTGTACTGACTTCAGGTTTATAGATGGAGTGTACTGCTGACTGTCTTCAGGTTTATAGATGGAGTGTACTGCTGACTGTCTTCAGGTTTATAGATGGAGTGTACTGCTGACTGTCTTCAGGTTTATAGATGGAGTGTACTGCTGACTGTCTTCAGGTTTATAGATGGAGTGTACTGCTGACTGTCTTCAGGTTTATAGATGGAGTGTACTGCTGACTGTCTTCAGGTTTATAGATGGAGTGTACTGCTGACTGTCTTCAGGTTTATAGATGGAGTGTACTGCTGACTGTCTTCAGGTTTATAGATGGAGTGTACTGCTGACTGACTTCAGGTTTATAGATGGAGTGTACTGCTGACTGTCTTCAGGTTTATAGATGGAGTGTACTGCTGACTGTCTTCAGGTTTATAGACTGGAGGTTTATAGATGGAGTGTACTGACTGTCTTCAGGTTTATAGATGGAGTGTACTGCTGACTTCAGGTTTATAGATGGAGTGTACTGCTGACTGTCTTCAGGTTTATAGATGGAGTGTACTGCTGACTGACTTCAGGTTTATAGATGGAGTGTACTGCTGACTGTCTTCAGGTTTATAGATGGAGTGTACTGTCTTCAGGTTTATAGATGGAGTGTACTGACTGTCTTCAGGTTTATAGATGGAGTGTACTGCTGACTGTCTTCAGGTTTATAGATGGAGTGTACTGCTGACTGACTTCAGGTTTATAGATGGAGTGTACTGCTGACTTCAGGTTTATAGATGGAGTGTACTGCTGACTGACTCAGGTTTATAGATGGAGTGTACTGCTGACTGACTTCAGGTTTATAGATGGAGTGTACTGCTGACTGCATCAGGTTTATAGATGGAGTGTACTGCTGACTGTCTTCAGGTTTATAGATGGAGTGTACTGCTGACTGTCTTCAGGTTTATAGATGGAGTGTACTGCTGACAGGTTTATAGATGGAGGTACTGGTTTATAGATGGAGTGTACTGTACTTCAGGTTTATAGATGGAGTGTACTGACTTCAGGTTTATAGATGGAGTGTACTGCTGACTGTCTTCAGGTTTATAGATGGAGTGTACTGCTGACTGACTTCAGGTTTATAGATGGAGTGTACTGCTGACTGACTTCAGGTTTATAGATGGAGTGTACTGCTGACTGACTTCAGGTTTATAGATGGAGTGTACTGCTGACTGTCTTCAGGTTTATAGATGGAGTGTACTGCTGACTGACTTCAGGTTTATAGATGGAGTGTACTGCTGACTGTCTTCAGGTTTATAGATGGAGTGTACTGCTGACTGTCTTCAGGTTTATAGATGGAGTGTACTGCTGACTGACTTCAGGTTTATAGATGGAGTGTACTGCTGACTGACTTCAGGTTTATAGATGGAGTGTACTGCTGACTTCAGGTTTATAGATGGAGTGTACTGCTGACTGTCTTCAGGTTTATAGATGGAGTGTACTGCTGACTCCAGGTTTATAGATGGAGTGTACTGCTGACTGACTTCAGGTTTATAGATGGAGTGTACTGCTGACTGTCTTCAGGTTTATAGATGGAGTGTACTGCTGACTGTCTTCAGGTTTATAGATGGAGTGTACTGCTGACTGACTTCAGGTTTATAGATGGAGTGTACTGCTGACTGACTTCAGGTTTATAGATGGAGTGTACTGCTGACTGTCTTCAGGTTTATAGATGGAGTGTACTGCTGACTGACAGGTTTATAGATGGAGTACTGCTGACTGTCTTCAGGTTTATAGATGGAGTGTACTGCTGACTGACTTCAGGTTTATAGATGGAGTGTACTGCTGACTGACTTCAGGTTTATAGATGGAGTGTACTGCTGACTGTCTTCAGGTTTATAGATGGAGTGTACTGCTGACTGTCTTCAGGTTTATAGATGGAGTGTACTGCTGACTGTCTTCAGGTTTATAGATGGAGTGTACTGCTGACTGACTTCAGGTTTATAGATGGAGTGTACTGCTGACTGTCTTCAGGTTTATAGATGGAGTGTACTGCTGACTGACTTCAGGTTTATAGATGGAGTGTACTGCTGACTGTCTTCAGGTTTATAGATGGAGTGTACTGCTGACTGACTTCAGGTTTATAGATGGAGTGTACTGCTGACTGTCTTCAGGTTTATAGATGGAGTGTACTGCTGACTGTCTTCAGGTTTATAGATGGAGTGTACTGCTGACTGACTTCAGGTTTATAGATGGAGTGTACTGCTGACTGACTTCAGGTTTATAGATGGAGTGTACTGCTGACTGTCTTCAGGTTTATAGATGGAGTGTACTGCTGACTTCAGGTTTATAGATGGAGTGTACTGCTGACTGACTTCAGGTTTATAGATGGAGTGTACTGCTGTCTTCAGGTTTATAGATGGAGTGTACTGCTGACTGTCTTCAGGTTTATAGATGGAGTGTACTGCTGACTGTCTTCAGGTTTATAGATGGAGTGTACTGCTGACTGACTTCAGGTTTATAGATGGAGTGTACTGCTGACTTCAGGTTTATAGATGGAGTGTACTGCTGACTGTCTTCAGGTTTATAGATGGAGTGTACTGCTGACTGTCTTCAGGTTTATAGATGGAGTGTACTGCTGACTGTCTTCAGGTTTATAGATGGAGTGTACTGCTGACTGTCTTCAGGTTTATAGATGGAGTGTACTGCTGACTGACTTCAGGTTTATAGATGGAGTGTACTGCTGACTGACTTCAGGTTTATAGATGGAGTGTACTGGACTCCAGGTTTATAGATGGAGTGTACTGCTGACTTCAGGTTTATAGATGGAGTGTACTGCTGACTGACTTTTATAGATGGTTTATAGATGGAGTGTACTGCTGACTGATGGAGTGTACTTCAGGTTTATAGATGGAGTGTACTGCTGACTGACTTCAGGTTTATAGATGGAGTGTACTGCTGACTGTCTTCAGGTTTATAGATGGAGTGTACTGCTGACTGACTTCAGGTTTATAGATGGAGTGCTGCTGACTTCAGGTTTATAGATGGAGTGTACTGCTGACTGTCTTCAGGTTTATAGATGGAGTGTACTGCTGACTGTCTTCAGGTTTATAGATGGAGTGTACTGCTGACTGTCTTCAGGTTTATAGATGGAGTGTACTGCTGACTGACTTCAGGTTTATAGATGGAGTGTACTGCTGACTGAGGTTTATAGATGGAGTGTACTGCTGACTGTCTTCAGGTTTATAGATGGAGTGTACTGCTGACTGTCTTCAGGTTTATAGATGGAGTGTACTGCTGACTGTCTTCAGGTTTATAGATGGAGTGTACTGCTGACTGACTTCAGGTTTATAGATGGAGTGTACTGCTGACTTCAGGTTTATAGATGGAGTGTACTGCTGACTGTCTTCAGGTTTATAGATGGAGTGTACTGCTGACTGTCTTCAGGTTTATAGATGGAGTGTACTGCTGACTGACTTTAGGTTTATAGATGGAGTGTACTGCTGACTGACTTCAGGTTTATAGATGGAGTGTACTGCTGACTGTCTTCAGGTTTATAGATGGAGTGTACTGCTGACTGACTTCAGGTTTATAGATGGAGTGTACTGCTGACTGACTTCAGGTTTATAGATGGAGTGTACTGCTGACTGTCTTCAGGTTTATAGATGGAGTGTACTGCTGACTGACTTGAGGTTTCTAGAGGCTTTCATTGTATACCAGTATTTGTAGCTGAATGTTTGTAACCTTCAAACTAGATGGAAGTGCTTTTTATAAGATCATGGGGCTACAAAATTCCTCTTGTTGAAAAGGTATTTGTTATTCTTGGTGTGACAGAAATAGCATGGAGCTTGGCGTGGGGTTTGTGGTGTTTGAGTCTACAACACGTTACATCAGGGTTGTTAGCTGAACTGTATGTTCTGTGAACATCTCTGACTGTGAGTGTGTAGTGCTGTGAACATCTCTATGGCTGTGTAGTGTGTAGTGCTGTGAACATCTCTATGGCTGTAAGTGTGTAGTGCTGTGAACATCTCTATGGCTGTGTAGTGTGTAGTGCTGTGAACATCTCTATGGCTGTGAGTGTGTAGTGCTGTGAACATCTCTGACTGTGAGTGTGTAGTGCTGTGAACATCTCTATGGCTGTGTAGTGTGTAGTGCTGTGAACATCTCTATGGCTGTGAGTGTGTAGTGCTGTGAACATCTCTGACTGTGAGTGTGTAGTGCTGTGAACATCTCTATGGCTGTGTAGTGTGTAGTGCTGTGAACATCTCTATGGCTGTGTAGTGTGTAGTGCTGTGAACACCTCTATGGCTGTGTTGTACTGAGAACATCTCTGACTGTGAGTGTGTAGTGCTGTGAACATCTCTATGGTTGTGAGTGTGTAGTGCTGTGAACATCTCTATGGTTGTGAGTGTGTAGTGTTGTGAACACCTCTATGGTTGTGAGTGTGTAGTGCTGTGAACATATCTATGGCTGTGTAGTGTGTAGTGCTGTGAACACCTCTATGGCTGTGAGTGTGTAGTGCTGTGAACACCTCTATGGTTGTGAGTGTGTAGTGCTGTGAACATCTCTATGGCTGTGTAGTGTGTAGTGCTGTGAACACCTCTATGGTTGTGAGTGTGTAGTGCTGTGAACATCTCTATGGCTGTATAGTGTGTAGTGCTGTGAACACCTCTATGGTTGTGAGTGTGTAGTGCTGTGAACACCTCTATGGTTGTGAGTGTGTAGTGCTGTGAACATCTCTATGGCTGTATAGTGTGTAGTGCTGTGAACACCTCTATGGTTGTGAGTGTGTAGTGCTGTGAACACCTCTATGGTTGTGAGTGTGTAGTGCTGTGAACATCTCTATGGTTGTGAGTGTGTAGTGCTGTGAACATCTCTATGGCTGTGTAGTGTGTAGTGCTGTGAACATCTCTATGGTTGTGAGTGTGTAGTGCTGTGAACACCTCTATGGCTGTGTAGTGTGTAGTGCTGTGAACATCTCTGACTGTGAGTGTGTAGTGCTGTGAACATCTCTATGGCTGTGAGTGTGTAGTGCTGTGAACACCTCTATGGCTGTGTAGTGTGTAGTGCTGTGAACATCTCTATGGCTGTGTAGTGTGTAGTGCTGTGAACATCTCTGACTGTGAGTGTGTAGTGCTGTGAACATCTCTATGGTTGTGAGTGTGTAGTGCTGTGAACACCTCTATGGCTGTGAGTGTGTAGTGCTGTGAACACCTCTATGGTTGTGAGTGTGTAGTGCTGTGAACATCTCTATGGCTGTGTAGTGTGTAGTGCTGTGAACACCTCTATGGCTGTGTAGTGTGTAGTGCTGTGAACATCTCTATGGCTGTGAGTGTGTAGTGCTGTGAACATCTCTATGGCTGTGTAGTGTGTAGTGCTGTGAACATCTCTATGGCTGTGTAGTGTGTAGTGCTGTGAACATCTCTATGGCTGTGAGTGTGTAGTTCTGTGAACTTCTCTATGACTGTGAGTGTGTAGTGCTGTGAACATCTCTATGGCTGTGTAGTGTGTAGTGCTGTGAACATCTCTATGGCTGTGAGTGTGTAGTACTGTGAACATCTCTTTGGCTGTGTAGTGTGTAGTGCTGTGAACATCTCTATGGCTGTGTAGTGTGTAGCGCTGTGAACATCTCTATGGCTGTGTAGTGTGTAGTGCTGTGAACATCTCTATGGTTGTGAGTGTGTAGTGCTGTGAACACCTCTATGGTTGTGAGTGTGTAGTGCTGTGAACATCTCTATGGCTGTGTAGTGTGTAGTACTGTTTACATCTCTATGGCTGTGTAGTGTGTAGTGCTGTGAACATCTCTATGGCTGTGAGTGTGTAGTGCTGTGAACACCTCTATGGCTGTGTAGTGTGTAGTGCTGTGAACATCTCTATGGTTGTGAGTGTGTAGTGCTGTGAACATCTCTATGGTTGTGTAGTGTGTAGTGCTGTGAACATCTCTATGGCTGTGTAGTGTGTAGTGCTGTGAACATCTCTATGGTTGTGAGTGTGTAGTGCTGTGAACATCTCTATGGTTGTGAGTGTGTAGTTCTGTTTACATCTCTATGGCTGTGTAGTGTGTAGTGCTGTGAACATCTCTATGGCTGTGTAGTGTGTAGTGCTGTGAACATCTCTATGGCTGTGAGTGTGTAGTGCTGTGAACACCTCTATGGCTGTGTAGTGTGTAGTGCTGTGAACATCTCTATGGCTGTGTAGTGTGTAGTGCTGTGAACATCTCTATGGTTGTGAGTGTGTAGTGCTGTGAACATCTCTATGGCTGTGAGTGTGTAGTGCTGTGAACATCTCTATGGTTGTGAGTGTGTAGTGCTGTGAACACATCTATGGCTGTGAGTGTGTAGTGCTGTGAACATCTCTATGGCTGTGTAGTGTGTAGTGCTGTGAACATCTCTATGGCTGTGTAGTGTGTAGTGCTGTGAACATCTCTATGGCTGTGAGTGTGTAGTGCTGTGAACATCTCTATGGCTGTGAGTGTGTAGTGCTGTGAACATCTCTATGGCTGTGTAGCGTGTAGTGCTGTGAACACCTCTATGGCTGTGTAGTGTGTAGTGCTGTGAACATCTCTATGGCTGTGTAGTGTGTAGTGCTGTGAACATCTCTCTGACTGTGTGTGTAGTGCTGTGAACACCTCTATGGCTGTGAGTGTGTAGTGCTGTGAACATCTCTATGGCTGTGTAGTGTGTAGTGCTGTGAACATCTCTATGGCTGTGTAGTGTGTAGTGCTGTGAACATCTCTATGGCTGTGTAGTGTGTAGTGCTGTGAACATCTCTCTGACTGTGAGTGTGTAGTGCTGTGAACATCTCTATGGCTGTGAGTGTGTAGTGCTGTGAACATCTCTATGGCTGTGTAGTGTGTAGTGCTGTGAACACCTCTATGGCTGTGAGTGTGTAGTGCTGTGAACATCTCTATAGGGGAGAGGATGTCTGCATGCTCATTGAGCCCCACTGACACCCTCCAGGGCTGAGAGGAGAGGTGGAGAGAGGATATGAGATGCACGTCTATAGAACCCCCAGGGCTCCAGCTTCATACTGCAGGCTCCCCCTCTCTCTCTCTCTCTCTCTCTCTCTCTCTCTCTCTCTCTCTCTCTCTCTCTCTCTCTCTCTCTCTCTCTCTCTCTCTGTCTCTCTGTCTCCCTCTGTCTCTCTCTCTCTCTCTCTCAGTTCTCTCTCTCTCTCTCTCTGTCTCTCTGTCTCTCTCTCTCTCTCTCTCTCTCTCTCTCTTTCTGAGAGAGAAAAGAGAGGAGAGGTTTGTTTAGCTTAGCGTTGGTTTTCTTCCCAGATGGCAGGGGGCGGTGGGGTGTAGTGGAGGGGCAGAATGAAGACCAGTAGGAGTGGAACATCTAGTTGAGTTGAGAATCTCGATAACCCTCATCCCGAAGTCTCGTCCGGCTCTGTTCTCAGCTCCGCTTTGAAATCATTAACTCTTCGTAGAAAGATATTGTTGACCCTCTCCTGTTCTGTCGGTCGGTCGGGGCGGTGGAAAATAACGAATCTTTTCAGTAGTTCATCAGTTGAACTGACTTACCTTGTCAGTAGGCTCAGATTGGGCTTCAAATGACGAGGGCAGTTGAACGGAGAGAGGAAATGAAATGTGTTGTACAGGAAGCCGAGCAGGAGAACTGCACATCCCAAGACATCCCATACTGACTTCAATTCGTTTTTTAAATAATGTCTTACAGTCATTTGAATTATTCAATGTTGTTCATATTATTTAGTCACTTTTGACATACATTTTTTGGGGAGGGCTTTACTGTGTGTGTACTGTGTGTGTATTGTGTGTACTGTTAGTTAATAAAACAGGTTATTGTAGTAGTAATGTAGCTGTTAATGGATAAAACAGGTTATTGTAGTAGTAATGTAGCTGTTAATGGATAAAACAGGTTATTGTTATAGTAATGTAGCTGTTAATGGATAAAACAGGTTATTGTAATAGTAATGTAGCTGTTAATGGATAAAACAGGTTATTGTTATAGTAATGTAGCTGTTAATGGATAAAACAGGTTATTGTTATAGTAATGTAGCTGTTAATGGATAAAACAGGTTATTGTTATAGTAATGGACGTTATAAATCAATTTGATCTGTCCATTGTGCTTTCTGTTCTTCTCTCGGTGGAGTAATGGGTGGTAACTACACAGATGAAACATGGATATTTTAAATTTAAATTAAAAACTGGAAGACATTTTATGTCATTTTGGAGGGGAGAGGAGGGGAGAGGAGATGAGAGGGAGGGAGAGGAGAGGAGAGGTGATGGGAGAGGAGATGGGAGAGGAGGGGGAGAGAAGGGAAGAGGAGGGAAAGATGGGGAGGGAGAGGAGGGGAGATGGGGAGAGGGAGGGGAGATGGGGAGGGAGAGAGGGAGGGGAGATGGGGGAGGGAGAGGAGGGGAGAGGAGATGGGGAGAGGAGGGGAAATGGGGAGGGGAGATGAGGAGGGGAGATGGGGAGGGGAGAGGAGGGGAGATGGGGAGAGGAGAGGAGGGAAGATGGAGAGGAGGTGAGATGGGGAGGGAGAGGAGGGGAGGGGAGATGGGGAGAGGAGAGGAGAGGAGGGAGATGGGGAGGGAGAGGAGGGGAGATGGGGAGAGGAGAGGAGGGAAGATGGAGAGGAGGTGAGATGGGGAGGGAGAGGAGAGGAGGAGATGGGGAGAGGAGAAGAGGGGGAGATGGGGAGGGGAGAGGAGAGGGAGGGAGAGGAGAGGAGGGGAGATGGGGAGAGGGAGAGGAGGGGAGATGAGGAGAGGAGAGGGAGATGGAGAGGGAGGGGAGATGGGGAAGGAGATGGGGAGGAGGGGAGAGGAGAGGAGGGGAGATGGAGAGGAGATGAGGGGAGATGGGGAAAGGAGAGGAGGGGAGATGGGGAGAGGAGAGGAGAGGAGGGGAGATGGGGAGAGGAGAGGAGAGGAGGGGAGAGGAGAGGAGGGAAGATGGGGAGAGGAGATGGGGAGAGGAGGGAAGATGGGGAGAGGAGATGGGGAGAGGAGGGGAGATGGGGAGAGGAGAGGAAGGGAGATGGGGAGGGGTGAGAAGTGACCGTGCTTCTATCTCCAGTACACTGAACTGTGACCATGCTCCTATCTGCAGTACACTGAACTGTGACCGTGCTCCTATCTGCAGTATACTGAACTGTGACTGTGCTCCTATCTGCAGTACACTGAACTGTGACCGTGCTCCTATCTGCAGTACACTGAACTGTGACCGTGCTCCTATCTGCAGTACACTGAACTGTGTCCGTGCTCCTATCTGCAGTACACTGAACTGTGACCGTGCTCCTATCTGCAGTACACTGAACTGTGACCGTGCTCCTATCTGCAGTACACTGAACTGTGACCGTGCTCCTATCTGCAGTACACTGAACTGTGTCCGTGCTTCCTATCTGCAGTACACTGAACTGTGACCGTGCTCCTATCTGCAGTACACTGAACTGTGACCGTGCTCCTATCTGCAGTACACTGAACTGTGACTGTGCTCCTATCTGCAGTACACTGAACTGTGACCGTGCTCCTATCTGCAGTACACCATGCTTCTATCTCCAGTACACTGAACTGTGACCGTGCTCCTATCTGCAGTACACTGAACTGTGACCGTGCTCCTATCTGCAGTACACTGAACTGTGTCCGTGCTCCTATCTGCAGTACACTGAACTGTGACCGTGCTCCTATCTGCAGTACACCATGCTCCTATCTGCAGTACACTGAACTGTGTCCGTGCTCCTATCTGCAGTACACCATGCTCCTATCTGCAGTACACTGAACTGTGACCGTGCTCCTATCTGCAGTACACTGAACTGTGACCGTGCTCTATCTGCAGTACACTGAACTGTGTCCGTGCTCCTATCTGCAGTACACCATGCTCCTATCTGCAGTACACTGAACTGTGTCCGTGCTCCTATCTGCAGTACACCATGCTCCTATCTGCAGTACACTGAACTGTGACCGTGCTCCTATCTGCAGTACACTGAACTGTGACCGTGCTCCTATCTGCAGTACACTGAACTGTGACTGTGCTCCTATCTGCAGTACACTGAACTGTGACCGTGCTCCTATCTGCAGTACACCATGCTCCTATATGCAGTACACTGAACTGTGACCGTGCTCCTATCTGCAGTACACTGAACTGTGACCGTGCTCCTATCTGCAGTACACTGAACTGTGACCGTGCTCCTATCTGCAGTACACTGAACTGTGACTGTGCTCCTATCTGCAGTACACTGAACTGTGTCCGTGCTCCTATCTGCAGTACACCATGCTCCTATCTGCAGTACACTGAACTGTGACCGTGCTCCTATCTGCAGTACACTGAACTGTGACCGTGCTCCTATCTGCAGTACACTGAACTGTGACCGTGCTCCTATCTGCAGTACACTGAACTGTGACCGTGCTCCTATCTGCAGTACACCATGCTTCTATCTGCAGTACACTGAACTGTAACCATGCCCCTATCTGCAGTACACCATGCTTCTATCTGCAGTACACTGAACTGTGACCATGCTCCTATCTCCAGTACACTGAACTGTGACTGTGCTCCTATCTGCAGTACACCATGCTCCTATCTCCAGTATACTGAACTGTGACCGTGCCCCTATCTCCAGTACACTGAACTGTGTCCGTGCTCCTATCTGCAGTACACTGAACTGTGACCGTGCTCCTATCTGCAGTACACCATGCTTCTATCTGCAGTACACTGAACTGTAACCATGCCCCTATCTGCAGTACACCATGCTTCTATCTGCAGTACACTGAACTGTGACCATGCTCCTATCTCCAGTACACTGAACTGTGACTGTGCTCCTATCTGCAGTACACCATGCTCCTATCTCCAGTATACTGAACTGTGACCGTGCCCCTATCTCCAGTACACTGAACTGTGTCCGTGCTCCTATCTGCAGTACACTGAACTGTGACCGTGCTCCTATCTGCAGTACACTGAACTGTGACCGTGCTCCCTATCTGCAGTACACTGAACTGTGACCGTGCTCCTATCTGCAGTACACTGAACTGTGACCGTGCTCCTATCTGCAGTACACTGAACTGTGACCGTGCTCCTATCTGCAGTACACTGAACTGTGACCGTGCTCCTATCTGCAGTACACTGAACTGTGACCGTTCTCCTATCTGCAGTACACTGAACTGTGACCGTGCTCCTATCTGCAGTACACTGAACTGTGACCGTGCTCCTATCTGCAGTACACTGAACTGTGACCGTGCTCCTATCTGCAGTACACTGGACTGTGACCGTGCTCCTATCTGCAGTACACTGGACTGTGACCGTGCTCCTATCTGCAGTACACTGAACTGTGACCGTGCTCCTATCTCCAGTATACTGAACTGTGACCGTGCTCCTATCTGCAGTACACTGAACTGTGACCGTGCTCCTATCTCCAGTACACTGAACTGTGACCGTGCCCCTATCTGCAGTACACTGAACTGTGACCGTGCTCCTATCTGCAGTACACTGAACTGTGACCGTGCTCCTATCTCCAGTACACTGGACTGTGACTGTGCTCCTATCTGCAGTACACTGGACTGTGACCGTTCTCCTATTGTTTTCTGTTATAGACTCGGTTTCACATGCGTATTTTGGTCCCGAATAACTTCAAGCATTCTGTATCGTTTAGCCTGTGTAAAGACACTCTTGCCACTATGTATTTGAGATGGGATGGTTTCTCCAGAACCGGACTAAAGCCTGTTGTCGTAATGAAAAGCCCTTCCAATAGAGACCAGTCCCGTCTCTCAGTACTGCTCAGCGTAGCTGCACACACTCAGCCTTACCGACTCTCTGCTCCAGGGCCACTGGCATAACACTTTGATCTGGCTCTGCACTCTGTCTCGTCCAATCACAGTCATGTCACAGAGGGCTCCCTGAAACTAGGCCCGCCCCCTACCCAACCCCATGCTGCAGAGAACTAGAGGGAGAGCAGGGGTGGGAGTGGGAGAGAGAGAGAGCAGGGTGGGAGGGGGAGAGAGGGAGAGCAGTGGTGGGAGGGGGAGAGAGGGAGAGCAGGGTGGGAGGGGAGAGAGGGAGAGCAGGGGTGGGAGGGGGAGACGGAGAGAGAGAGAGAGAGAGGGAGAGAGCATATCATTGGAGATCTCCTCAGAGAACAGAGTGTAATTTATCAATACTATAGTGTCTGAATCTATTGTTCTGAACTACACTAGGGGTGACAGTTACAACTACACCAGGATTAGACTAGGGGGTGACCGTTACAACTACATTAGGGGTGACAGTTATAACTACACTAGGGGTTAGACTAGGGGGTGACAGTTACAACTACACCAGGATTAGACTAGGGGGTGACCGTTACAACTACACTAGGGGGTGACCGTTACAACTACACCAGGATTAGACTAGGGGGTGACCGTTACAACTACACTAGGGGGTGACCGTTACAACTACATTAGGGGTGACAGTTACAACTACACTAGGGGTGACAGTTACAACTACACTAGGGGTTAGACTAGGGGGTGACAGTTACAACTACACTAGGGGGTGACAGTTACAACTACATTAGGGGTGACAGTTACAACTACACTAGGGGTTAGACTAGGGGGTGACAGTTACAACTACACCAGGATTAGACTAGGGGGTGACCGTTACAACTACATTAGGGGTGACAGTTACAACTACACTAGGGGTTAGACTCGGGGGTGACAGTTACAACTACACTAGGGGTTAGACTAGGGGGTGACCGTTACAACTACATCAGGGGTGACAGTTACAACTACACTAGGGGTTAGACTAGGGGGTGACAGTTACAACTACACTAGGGGTTAGACTAGGGGGTGACAGTTACAACTACACTAGGGGGTGACCGTTACAACTACATTAGGGGTGACAGTTACAACTACACTAGGGGTGACAATTACAACTGCACTAGGGGTGACAGTTACAACTACACTAGGGGGTGACAGTTACAACTACACTAGTGACAGTTACAACTACACTAGGGGTGACAGTTACAACTACACTAGGGGTGACAGTTACAACTACACTAGGGGTGACAGTTACAACTACACTAGGGGTGACAGTTACAACTACACTAGGGGTGACAGTTACAACTCCACTAGGGGTGACAGTTACAACTACACGAGGGGTGACCGTTACAACTACACTAGGGGGTGACCGTTACAACTACACTAGGGGGTGACAGTTACAACTACACTAGGGGGTGACAGTTACAACTACA
>NW_027016058.1:160000-165000 GCF_036934945.1 Oncorhynchus masou masou | reverse complement strand
AAAAAAACAACATTTCAACCTCCACTTCTGAGTTAACATATACAGTAATAACATTTGCATGAAATGTTATTTTATATAACAGGTTAGTATAAAAAAATAAAAATAAACCTACAACATATGAAATGTATATAAGAACATTTCATGATAAGCTTATAATGTCAGGTATTGGCATTTAAAAATGGCCTGTAAATGCCAGCTTCCTCCTCATCCAAAGCACAGAGTGGTGTTCTGGGAGATAACAGAGAGCAGACCAGGGCTGTAGGGGACAGTATTCTACCTGCTGCTACCTGCTGGTTACTGACCCAACGCTCTAACCTCTAGTTTACCTGCTGGTTACTAGTCCAACACTCTAACCACTAGGCTACCTGCTGGGTCCTGGCCCAACCCTCTAACCACTAGACTACCTGCTGGTTACTGGCCCAACCCTCTAACCACTAGGCTACCTGCTGGGTCCTGACCCAACCCTCTAACCTCTAGTTTACCTGCTGGTTACTAGTCCAACACTCTAACCACTAGGCTACCTGCTAATTACTGGTCCAACGCTCTAACCACTAGGCTACCTGCTAATTACTGGTCCAACGCTCTAACCACTAGTTTACCTGCTGGTTACTAGTCCAACACTCTAACCACTAGGCTACCTGCTGGTTACTGACCCAACGCTCTAACCACTAGGTTACCTGCTGGTTACTAGTCCAACACTCTAACCACTAGACTACCTGCTGGTTACTGGCCCAACCCTCTAACCACTAGGCTACCTGCTGGGTCCTGGCCCAACCCTCTAACCACTAGGCTACTTGGACTGTAGGATTTAGGCTGTGGAGAGAGACTCAGGGATCTGACTGGAGGATTTAGGATGTGGAGAGAGACTCAGGGATCTGACTGTAGGATTTAGGCTGTGGAGAGAGACTCAGGGATCTGACTGGAGGATTTAGGATGTGGAGAGAGACTCATGGATCTGACTGTAGGATTTAGGATGTGGAGAGAGACTCAGGGATCTGACTGGAGGATTTAGGATGTGGAGAGAGACTGAGGCATTGGACTGTAGGATTTAGGATGTGGGGAGATACTCAGGGATCTGACAAGGTGGGAAGAGTGTTGGTCTCTTCTGTTCCACACCTTTCAGATTACACCTCACCTCTCCTGTCTGACAGTCCTTGGTGGTGGAGGACTGGATGGAGTGGAGAAGAGAGGGAGAGAGGAAGAGGAGGGGAGTAGAGTAGGAGGAGGAGGGGTGGACGGAGTGCAAGATCACACTCTAGAGTTCCTCCTGTCCCACACCGAGAGAGAGGGAGAAGGGAGGAGAGGAGGAGAGAGGGAGAAGGGAGGAGAGTAGGAGAGAGGGAGAAGGGAGGAGAGGAGGAGAGAGGGAGGAGAGGTGGAGAGAGGGAGAAGGGAGGAGAGGTGGAGAGAGGGAGAAGGGAGGAGAGGAGGAGAGAGGGAGAAGGGAGGAGAGGAGGAGAGAGAGGGAGAGGGGATGAGAGAGGGAGAAGGGAGAAGGGAGGAGAGGAAGAGAGGGAGAAGGGAGGAGAGGAAGAGAGGGAGAAGGGAGGAGAGGAAGAGAGGGAGAAGGGAGGAGAGGAGGAGAGAGGGAGAAGGGAGGAGAGGAAGAGAGAGGGAGAAGGGAGGAGAGGAAGAGAGGGAGAAGGGAGGAGAGGAGGAGAGAGGGAGAAGGGAGGAGAGGAAGAGAGGGAGAAGGGAGGAGAGGAGGAGAGAGGGAGAAGGGAGGAGAGGAAGAGAGAGGGAGAAGGGAGGAGAGGAGGAGAGGGAGAAGGGAGGGCTGTCAGAGTGAGATATAGCCTCTTCATTGGCCTTCTTCTTATCTCCTACTGCAGCAATGCCACCTTCATAGACTAGCTAGCACACAGGTGGTGGTATAGACTAGCTAGCACACAGGTGGTGGTATAGACTAGCTAGCACACATGTGGTGGTATAGACTAGCTAGCACACAGGTGGTGGTATAGATTAGCTAGCACACAGTTGGTGGTATAGACTAGCTAGCACACAAGTGGTGGTATAGACTAGCTAGCACACAGGTGGTGGTATAGACTAGCTAGCACACAGGTTGTGGTGATGGTAGTGGTGGAGGTGGTGTTGGTGGTAGTAGTAGTGTTGGAGGTAGTAGTAGTAGTAGTAGTAGTGGTGGTGGAGGTGGTAGTAGTGGAGGTGGTGGAGGAGGTAGTAGTAGTGGAGGTGGTGGTCGTGGAGGTGGTAGTAGTGGAGGTGTTAGTAGTGGAGGTGGTAGTAGTGGAGGTGGTGGTAGTGGAGGTGGTAGTAGTGGAGGTGGTAGTAGTGGAGGTGGTAGTAGTGGAGGTGGTAGTAGTGGAGGTGGTGGTAGTGGAGGTGGTAGTAGTGGAGAGGGTAGTAGTGGAGGTGGTAGTAGTGGAGGTGGTAGTAGTGGAGGTGGTGGTCGTGGAGGTGGTAGTAGTGGAGGTGGTAGTAGTGGAGGTGGTAGTAGTGGAGGTGGAGGTGGTAGTAGTGGAGGTGGTAGTAGTGGAGGTGGAGGTGGTAGTAGTCGAGGTGGTAGTAGTCGAGGTGGTGGTAGTGGAGGTGGTGGTAGTAGTGGAGGTGGTGGTCGTGGAGGTGGTAGTAGTGGAGGTGGTGGTAGTGGAGGTGGTGGTAGTGGAGGTGGTAGTAGTGGAGGTGGTAGTAGTGGAGGTGGTGGTAGGGGAGGTGGTGGTAGTAGAGGTGGTAGTGGAGGTGGTAGTAGTGGAGGTGGTAGTAGTGGAGGTGGTAGTAGTAGTCGTAGTGGAGGTGGTAGTATTGGAGTTGGTAGTAGTGGAGGTGGTGGTAGTGGAGATGGTAGTAGTGGAGATGGTGGTAGTGGAGGTGGTGGTAGTGGAGGTAGTGGGAGTGGATATGGTAGTAGTAGAGGTGGTGGTAATGGAGGTGGTGGTAGTGGAGGTGGTAGTAGTGGAGGTGGTGGTAGTGGAGGTGGTGGTAATGGAGGTGGTGGTAGTGGAGGTGGTGGTAGTGGAGGTGGTGGTAGTGGAGGTGGTGGTAGTGGAGGTGGTGGTAGTGGAGGTGGTGGTAGTGGAGGTGGTGGTAGTGGAGGTGGTGGTAGTGGAGGTGGTGGTAGTGGAGGTGGTGGTAGTGGAGGTTGAGGTGGTGGTAGTGGAGGTGGTGGTAGTGGAGGTGGTGGTAGTGGAGGTGGTGGTAGTGGAGGTGGTAGTAGTGGAGGTGGTGGTTGTGGAGGTGGTGGTTGTGGTGGTAGTGGAGGTGGTGGTAGTGGAGGTGGTGGTAGTGGAGGTGGTGGTAGTGGAGGAGGTGGTAGTGGAGGTGGTGGTAGTGGAGGTGGTGGTAGTGGAGGTGGTGGTAATGGAGGTGGTGGTAGTGGAGGTGGTGGTAGTGGAGGTGGTGGTAGTGGAGGAGGTGGTAGTGGAGGTTGAGGTGGTGGTAGTGGAGGTGGTGGTAGTGGAGGTGGTGGTAGTGGAGGTGGTGGTAGTGGAGGTGGTGGTTGTGGAGGTGGTGGTTGTGGAGGTGGTGGTTGTGGAGGTGGTGGTTGTGGAGGTGGTGGTTGTGGTGGTAGTGGAGGTGGTGGTAGTGGAGGTGGTGGTAATGGAGGTGGTGGTAGTGGAGGTGGTGGTAGTGGAGGAGGTGGTAGTGGAGGTGCTGGTAGTGGAGGTGGTGGTAGTGGAGGTGGTGGTAATGGAGGTGGTGGTAGTGGAGGTGGTGGTAGTGGAGGTGGTGGTAGTGGAGGTGGTGGTAGTGGAGGTGGTAGTAGTGGAGGTGGTGGTAGTGGAGGTGGTGGTAATGGAGGTGGTGGTAGTGGAGGTGGTGGTAGTGGAGGAGGTGGTAGTGGAGGAGGTGGTAGTGGAGGTGGTAGTAGTGGAGGTGGTGGTAGTGGAGGTGGTAGTAGTGGAGAGGGTAGTAGTGGAGGTGGTAGTAGTGGAGGTGGTAGTAGTGGAGGTGGTGGTCGTGGAGGTGGTAGTAGTGGAGGTGGTAGTAGTGGAGGTGGAGGTGGTAGTAGTGGAGGTGGTAGTAGTGGAGGTGGAGGTGGTAGTAGTCGAGGTGGTAGTAGTCGAGGTGGTGGTAGTGGAGGTGGTGGAGGAGGTAGTAGTAGTGGAGGTGGTGGTCGTGGAGGTGGTAGTAGTGGAGGTGTTAGTAGTGTTGGTGGTAGTAGTAGTGTTGGAGGTAGTAGTAGTAGTAGTAGTAGTAGTGGTGGTGGAGGTGGTAGTAGTGGAGGTGGTGGAGGAGGTAGTAGTAGTGGAGGTGGTGGTCGTGGAGGTGGTAGTAGTGGAGGTGTTAGTAGTGGAGGTGGTAGTAGTGGAGGTGGTGGTAGTGGAGGTGGTAGTAGTGGAGGTGGTAGTAGTGGAGGTGGTAGTAGTGGAGGTGGTAGTAGTGGAGGTGGTGGTAGTGGAGGTGGTAGTAGTGGAGAGGGTAGTAGTGGAGGTGGTAGTAGTGGAGGTGGTAGTAGTGGAGGTGGTGGTCGTGGAGGTGGTAGTAGTGGAGGTGGTAGTAGTGGAGGTTGTAGTAGTGGAGGTGGAGGTGGTAGTAGTGGAGTTGGTAGTAGTGGAGGTGGAGGTGGTAGTAGTCGAGGTGGTAGTAGTCGAGGTGGTGGTAGTGGAGGTGGTGGTAGTAGTGGAGGTGGTGGTCGTGGAGGTGGTAGTAGTGGAGGTGGTGGTAGTGGAGGTGGTGGTAGTGGAGGTGGTAGTAGTGGAGGTGGTAGTAGTGGAGGTGGTGGTAGGGGAGGTGGTGGTAGTAGAGGTGGTAGTGGAGGTGGTAGTAGTGGAGGTGGTAGTAGTGGAGGTGGTAGTAGTAGTCGTAGTGGAGGTGGTAGTATTGGAGTTGGTAGTAGTGGAGGTGGTGGTAGTGGAGATGGTAGTAGTGGAGATGGTGGTAGTGGAGGTGGTGGTAGTGGAGGTGGTGGGAGTGGAGATGGTAGTAGTAGAGGTGGTGGTAATGGAGGTGGTGGTAGTGGAGGTGGTAGTAGTGGAGGTGGTGGTAGTGGAGGTGGTGGTAATGGAGGTGGTGGTAATGGAGGTGGTGGTAGTGGAGGTGGT
>NW_027016058.1:145000-155000 GCF_036934945.1 Oncorhynchus masou masou | reverse complement strand
TATTTACTTTTCTGCTCTTTTGCACACCAATATCTCTACCTGTACATGACCATCTGATCATTTATCACGCCAGTGTTAATCTGCAAAATTGTAATTATTCGCCTACCTCCTCATGCCTTTTGCACACAATGTATATAGACTCCCCTTTTTTTTCTACTGTGTTATTGACTTGTTAATTGTTTACTCCATGTGTAACTCTGTGTTGTCTGTTCACACTGCTATGCTTTATCTTGGCCAGGTCGCAGTTGCAAATGAGAACTTGTTCTCAACTAGCCTACCTGGTTAAATAAAGGTGAAATAAATAAAAAATAAAAAAATATACAGTAGTAGTGTGATATAGTAATGTGATATACACTAGTAATGTGAAATACAGTAGTAGTGTGATATACAGTAGTAGTGTGATATAGTAGTGTGATATACAGTAGTAGTGTGATATAGTAGTGTGATATACAGTAGTAGTGTGATATAGTAGTGTGATATACAGTAGTAGTGTGATATAGTAGTGTGATATACAGTAGTAGTGTGATATAGTAGTGTGATATACAGTAATAGTGTGATTTAATAATGTGATATAGTAGTGTGATATACATTAGTAATGTGATGTAGTAGTGTGATATAGTGTGATATACAGTAGTAGTGTGATGTAGTAGTGTGATATAGTGTGATATACAGTAGTAGTGTGATATAGTAGTGTGATATAGTAGTGTGATATACAGTAGTAGTGTGATATACAGTAGTAGTGTGATATAGTAGTGTGATATACAGTAGTAGTGTGACATAGTAGTGTGATATACAATAGTAGTGTGATATACAGTAGTAGTGTGATATACAGTAGTAGTGTGATATACTAGTGTGATATACAGTAGTAGTGATATAATAGTGTGATAATGTAGTGTGATATACAGTAGTAGTGTGATATACAGTAGTAGTGTGATATAGTAGTGTGATATACAGTAGTAGTGTGATATAGTAGTGTGATATACAGTAGTAGTGTAATATAGTAGTGTGATATACAGTAGTAGTGTGATATACAGTAGTAGTGTGATATAGTGTGATATACAGTAGTAGTGATATAATAGTGTGATAATGTAGTGTGATATACAGTAGTAGTGTGATATAGTAGTGTGATATACAGTAGTAGTGTGATATAGTAGTGTGATATACAGTAGTAGTGTGAAATACAGTAGTAGTGTGATATACAGTAGTGGTGTGATATAGTCGTGTGATATACAGTAGTAGTGTGATATAGTAGTGTGATATACAGTAGTAGTGTGATATAGTAGTGTGATATACAGTAGTAGTGTGATATAGTAGTGTGAAATACAGTAGTAGTGTGATATAGTAGTGTGATATACAGTAGTAGTGTGATATAGTAGTGTGATATACAGTAGTAGTGTGATATACAGTAGTAGTGTGATATACAGTAGTGGTGTGATATAGTAGTGTGATATACAGTAGTAGTGTGATATAGTAGTGTGATATACAGTAGTAGTGTGATATAGTAGTGTGATATACAGTAGTAGTGTGATATAGTAGTGTGAAATACAGTAGTAGTGTGATATAGTAGTGTGATATACAGTAGTAGTGTGATATAGTAGTGTGATATACAGTAGTAGTGTGATATACAGTAGTAGTGTGATATACAGTAGTGGTGTGATATAGTAGTGTGATATACAGTAGTAGTGTGATATAGTAGTGTGATATACAGTAGTAGTGTGATATAGTAGTGTGATATACAGTAGTAGTGTGATATACAGAAGTAGTGTGATATACAGTAGTAGTGTGATATACAGTAGTAGTGTGATATACAGTAGTAGTGTGATATAGTAGTGTGATATACAGTAGTAGTGTGATATACAGTAGTAGTGTGATATAGTAGTGTGATATACAGTAGTAGTGTGATATACAGTAGTAGTGTGATATAGTAGTGTGATATACAATAGTAGTGTGATATAGTAGTGTGATATACAGTAGTAGTGTGATATAGTAGTGTGATATACAGTAGTAGTGTGATATAGTAGTGTGATATACAATAGTAGTGTGATATAGTAGTGTGATATACAGTAGTAGTGTGATATACAGTAGTAGTGTGATATACAATAGTAGTGTGATATACAGTAGTAGTGTGATATACAGTAGTAGTGTGATATAGTAGTGTGATATACAGTAGTAGTGTGATATACAGTAGTAGTGTGATATAGTAGTGTGATATACAGTAGTAGTGTGGTATAGTAGTGTGATATACAGTAGTAGTGTGATATAGTAATGTGATGTAGTAGTGTGATATAGTGTGATATACAGTAGTAGTGTGATATAGTAGTGTGATATACAGTAGTAGTGTGATATAGTAGTGTGATATAGTAGTGTGATATACAGTAGTAGTGTGATATAGTAGTGTGGTATAGTAGTGTGATATACAGTAGTAGTGTGATATACAGTAGTGGTGTGATATAGTAGTGTGATATACAGTAGTAGTGTGATATACAGTAGTAGTGTGATATACAGTAGTAGTGTGCTATAGTAGAGTGATATACAGTAGTAGTGTGATATAGTAGTGTGATATACAGTAGTAGTGTGATATAGTAGTAGTGTGATATAGTAGTGTGATATACAGTAGTAGTGTGATATAGTAGTAGTGTGATATAGTGGTGTGATATACAGTAGTAGTGTGATATACAGTAGTAGTGTGATATAGTCGTGTGATATACAGTAGTAGTGTGATATAGTAGTGTGATATACAGTAGTAGTGTGATATAGTAGTGTGATATACAGTAGTAGTGTGCTATAGTAGTGTGATATACAGTAGCAGTGTGATATACAGTAGTAGTGTGATATACAGTAGTAGTGTGATATACAGTAGTAGTGTGATATAGTAGTGTGATATACAATAGTAGTGTGATATAGTAGTGTGATATAGTAGTGTGAGTTACAGTAGTAGTGTGATATAGTAGTGTGATATACAATAGTAGTGTGATATAGTAGTAGTGTGATATAGTAGTGTGATATACAATAGTAGTGTGATATACAGTAGTATTGTGATATAGTAGTGTGATATACAGTAGTAGTGTGATATACAGTATTAGTGTGATATAGTAGTGTGATATACAGTAGTAGTGTGATATAGTAGTGTGATATACTGTAGTAATGTGATATAATAGTGTGATATACAGTAGTAGTGTGGTATAGTAGTGTGATATACAGTAGTAGTGTGATATACAGTAGTGGTGTGATATAGTAGTGTGATATACAGTAGTAGTGTGATATACAGTTGTAGTGTGATATACATTAGTAGTGTGATATAGTAGTGTGATATACAGTAGTAGTGTGATATACAGTAGTGATATGATATAGTAGTGTGCTATACAGTAGTAGTGTGATATACAGTAGTAGTGTGATATACAGTAGTAGTGTGATATAGTAGCGTGATATAAAGTAGTAGTGTGATATACAGTAGTAGTGTGATGTAGTAGGGTGATATACAGTCGTAGTGTGCTATAGTAGAGTGATATACAGTAGTAGTGTGATATAGTAGTGTGATATACAGTAGTAGTGTGATATACAGTAGTAGAGTGATATACAGTAGTAGTGTGATATAGTAGTGTGATATACAGTAGTAGTGTGATATACAGTAGTAGTGTGATATACAGTAGTAGTGTGATATACAGTAGTAGTGTGATATAGTAGTGTGATATACAGTCGTAGTGTGCTATAGTAGAGTGATATACAGTAGTAGCGTGATATAGTAGTGTGATATACAGTAGTAGTGTGATATGCAGTAGTAGTGTGATATGCAGTAGTAGTGTGATATACAGTAGTAGTGTGATATAGTAGTGTGATATACAATAGTAGTGTGATATAGTAGTGTGATTTAGTAGTGTGATATAGTAGTGTGATATCAGCTGAATAATATTGTATGAATGTCAATGATCCCTCTGACCATGATGTCACCCTCTGATAAACTAGACTGACCTGTTTTATCAAAATCCACCAATAAACCTCAACTGACCTGTTTTTATCAAAACCAACCCAGGCTCTCTTTGGCTTCTAGAATGTCTTGATGGAGTCGTATTACCTTGTTGTTCTCTGTGGCTTCTAGAACGTCTTGATGGAGTCGTATTACCTTGTTGTTCTCTGTGGCTTCTAGAACGTCTTGATGGAGTCATATTACCTTGTTGTTCTCTGTGGCTTCTAGAACGTCTTGATATAGTCGTATTACCTTGTTGTTCTCTGTGGCTTCTAGAACGTCTTGATATAGTCGTATTACCTTGTTGTTCTCTGTGGCTTCTAGAATGTCTTGATGGAGTCATTTTACCTTGTTTTTCTCCGTGGCTTCTAGAACGTCTTGATATAGTCGTATTACCTTGTTGTTCCGTGGCTTCTAGAACGTCTTGATGGAGTCATATTACCTTGTTGTTCTCTGTGGCTTCTAGAACATGTTGATGCAGTCGTATTACCTTGTTGTTCTCTGTGGCTTCTAGAACGTCTTGATGGAGTCGTATTACCTTGTTGTTCTCTATGGCTAATAGAACGTATTGATGGAGTTGTATTACATTGTTGTTCTCTGTGGCTTCTAGAACGTCTTGATGGAGTCGTATTACCTTGTTGTTCTCTGTGGCTTCTAGAACGTCTTGATGGAGTCGTATTACCTTGTTGTTCCGTGGCTTCTAGAACGTCTTGATGGAGTCGTATTAACTTGTTGTTCCGTGGCTTCTAGAACGTCTTGATGGAGTCGTTTTACATTGTTGTTCTCTATGGCTACTAGAACGTATTGATGGAGTCGTATTACCTTGTTGTTCCGTGGCTTCTAGAATGTCTTGATGGAGTCATATTACCTTGTTGTTCTCTGTGGCTTCTAGAACGTCTTGATGGACTCGTTTAGCTCCGTGGCGAACATATGTTCTAATAGGACTGAGAGCATCTGCTTGATTGTAGGGGGTTAGATGCTCAGTTATAATGGAACATTCATTAGTTATAGTGTAGATACAGCTGTCATTTGTCGACTTGTCTTGTACTGACAAAGGATAAGAACCAATTATTTAATTGCGGAACAAAAAAACAGAGTGAAAACAGGACATTTAGTTGTTGATAGTGACCTGAGAGCCAGACAGCTGGGTGAGATGGAGAGATGGTCTGTCACTACAACGTTATCAGACAGAAAACACCATCTGGGAGAGGCCTGCGTGTCTCTCTCTCTCTCTCTCTCTCTCTCTCTCTCTCTCTCTCTCTCTCTCTCTCTGTGTGAGGGTGTGTGTGTCTCCCTGTGTGTGTGTGTCTCTCTTTGTGCATGTATCTCTCTGTGTGTGTGTGTGTCTCTCTGTGTGTGTGTGTGTGTGTGTCTCCCTCTCCTGTGTGTGTGTGTGTGTGTTTGTGTGTGTGTCTGTGTGTGTGTGTGTGTGTGTGTGTGTGTGTGTGTGTGTGTGTGTGTGTGTGTGTGTGTGTGTGTGTGTGTGTGTGTGTGTGGGATCTTTGTTGATATGTAAGTCATTGTAAATCCACTTTGATTGGGTTTACATAAAACCTTGTCTGTTCTCTCTCTGTATAGTCTGTGTGTGTTCTGACTGTGTGTGTGTTCTGTGTGTCCTGTCCTGTTCTGTGTTCTGTATCCTGTGTGTCTGTTCTGACTCTATTGTTCTGTATCATTGTATGTGTTCTATTGTGTATCCTGTCCTGGTCCAGTCTGTTCTGACTCTATTGTTCTGTATCCTGTCCTGGTCCAGTCTGTGTGTCCTTCTGGTCCTGGTCCAGTCTGTTCTGACTCTATTGTTCTGTATCCTGTCCTGGTCCAGTCTGTTCTGACTCTATTGTTCTGTATCCTGTCCTGGTCCAGTCTGTTCTGACTCTGTTCTGTTCCTGTCCTGGTCCAGTCTGTTCTGACTCTATTGTTCTGTATCCTGTCCTGGTCCAGTCTGTTCTGACTCTATTGTTCTGTATCCTGTCCTGGTCCAGTCTGTTCTGACTCTATTGTTCTGTATCCTGTCCTGGTCCAGTCTGTTCTGACTCTATTGTTCTGTTCCTGTCCTGTCCAGTCTGTTCTGACTCTATTGTTCTGTATCCTGTCCTGGTCCAGTCTGTTCTGACTCTATTGTTCTGTGTCCTGTCCTGGTCCAGTCTGTTCTGACTCTATTGTTCTGTGTCCTGTCCTGGTCCAGTCTGTTCTGACTCTATTGTTCTGTATCCTGTCCTGGTCCAGTCTGTCCAGTCTGTATCTGTCTGTTCTGACTCTATTGTTCTGTATCCTGTCCTGTCCAGTCTGTTCTGACTCTATTGTTCTGTATCCTGTCCTGGTCCAGTCTGTTCTGACTCTATTGTTCTGTATCCTGTCCTGGTCCAGTCTGTTCTGACTCTATTGTTCTGTATCCTGTCCTGGTCCAGTCTGTTCTGACTCTATTGTTCTGTATCCTGGTCCAGTCTGTTCTGACTCTATTGTTCTGTATCCTGGTCCAGTCTGTTCTGACTCTATTGTTCTGTATCCTGTCCTGGTCCAGTCTGTTCTGACTCTATTGTTCTGTATCCCGTCCTGGTCCAGTCTGTTCTGACTCTATTGTTCTGTATCTGACTCTATTGTGTTAACCCTTCCTAGCTATGCTAACACTTCCTTGCTATGCTAACCCTTCCTAGCTATGTTAACCCTTCCTAGCTATGCTAACACTTCCTTGCTATACTAACCCTTCCTAGCTATGTTAACCCTTCCTAGCTATGCTAACACTTCCTTGCTATGCTAACCCTTCCTAGCTATGTTAACCCTTCCTAGCTATGCTAACACTTCCTTGCTATACTAACCCTTCCTTGCTCTGTTAACCCTTCCTAGCTATACTAACCCTTCCTAGCTATGGTAACCCGTCCTAGCTATGTTAACCCTTCCTAGCTATGTTAACCCTTCCTTGCTCTGTTAACCCTTCCTAGCTATGTTAAACCTTCCTAGCTATGTTAACCCTTCCTAGCTATACTAACCCTTCCAAGCTATACTAACCCTTCCTTGCTATACTAACCCTTCCTAGCTATACTAACCCTTCCTAGCTATGTTAACCCTTCCTAGCTATACTAACCCTTCCAAGCTATACTAACCCTTCCTAGCTATACTAACCCTTCCTAGCTATACTAACCCTTCCTAGCTATGTTAACCCTTCCTAGCTATGCTTACCCTATGTTGTTTTGACCAGTACAGTAAGTACATCAAGATCATAAATATTTTATATGATGTTAACTTCCCAACGTTTTTTTTTCCAGTAGCTGAGAATGTCCTCTTTCATGATGCATTTCCCCCCTTGAGTTGATCGACCCAACTGTTCAAAATGTAGAGCCAAATGTTTAATTACTCTACCAAAGTATTAAGTCAATCAAATTATACACATTTTTTTTAAAGGCCAAACTTCAGATCACTGTCTCTCAGCCACTGAACATCACAGGGAAAACATATTTATTTTCTTGTGATCACCACGGTTACATCTTTACTTTGCCATTCATATCTAGCACAAAGGTTAAAGGTCAAGGTCAACGTGACTTCAAATTGACTCCAGAGCAGTGTTGCTCAGCCCCGGAGCATCACAGGGACGTCATATCTATGTGATCAGCGTGATTACACGATTCCTGTGCAGAAAGCGTCTTGTTTCGCAGAACAAACCGTTCAAACCTTTGTATAGGCCAAGGTCAAATTGACCCAGAACATCATGGATGTCAAAAATAGTTGTTTTTTTGTGATTTCAAACTCTCTTCCGGGTCAAATTGACCCAGAACATAATGGGCAGATTTAAGATGAACTAATATAAGTCACTCTGGATAAGAGCGCCTGCCAGGTGACTAATCTCAATTGAAAAAAGTCCTCCCCACTCTATTAGAGCCTGTGCTTCCACTGTTAACCAGAGGAGGGCAGCACCTATTTTTTGGCCACTCCCTGTTGTGCTTGGAAGAGGGAAGGGCAGCCTCAGGGCTTTCCTCTCGGGAACAAGCCACCTGCATAAGATCTTTTCCAATTCTGCTTCTTCTTCTCCCCTTACTCCCTAAAGTATACACTCGCTCACTTCCCCTTCCCGTTCCGATTCTCTCCTTTCCACGAAGTGTATACTCCACTCGTTCACTCCCATTGAAGGGTTTAAAAGCTTAACATCTTGTCAGTGAAAATAAAAGCTGTCTGGTTAAAGAAGAGCTTTGAACAGAGACAGATAGACAGTGACAGGCAGGAGAGTTCCTTTCTAACCCTATAGGAGGAGGATATCTATAGGCAGTATATGTCCACATAGAACATCCCCTCCACAGAGGCCCCCAGGGCTTTATCCAGCCCCCCCCCCCCACAACAAGGTACAGTACATCCCTCTTAAAGGAACTAACACCATCTCCTGGGGAGATGTTCATTTTTTGACGTTAAAGACAGACTACTGAAGACTTACCGTGGGCAACCCAGAGGGGCTGTTTCTGAGCTCCACTAGTCTCAGATAGATGTTCTGGTACACTCTCTCTCTCTCTCTCTCTCTCTCTCTGTCTCTCTGTCTCTCTCTCTCTCTCTCTCTCTCTCTCTCTCTCTCTCTCTCTCTGTCTCTCTCTCTCTCTCTCTTCTCTCTTTCTCTTTCTCTCTCTCTCTCTCTCTCTCTCTCTTTCTATCTTTCTCTCTCTTTCTCTCTCTCTCTCTTTCTCTTCTCTCTCTCTCTCTCTCTCTCTCTCTTTCTCTTTCTCTTTCTCTCCTCTCTCTCTCTCTCTTTTCTCCCTCTCTTTCTCTCTCTCTCTCTCTTTCTCTCTCTCTCTCTTTCTCTTTCTCTCTATCTTTCACTCTCTCTCTCTCTCTCTCTCTTTCTATATATATATATATATATATATATATTTTGGGCCATATATATATATATATATATATCCTATCCTATTCTGTCCTATCCTAGTCCAGATTATATTAATCCCTAAAGGAGCTTAGCTTCTTTTAGCCTAATGTACTTTCATTCTGTCTGGTGTGTGTGTTATGAAATAGTGGGAGATGATGCTGGATTGACTTCATTAACTCTGTAGGGTAATCACTCCCTCCCCCTCCTCCTTGGTCCGAACCCATCTCTGCAGATCTGAAGAGTCTATGGCCTTCAGCTGGGGATGGGCACGGTTAATCAAATGTCCCGGATATCTAAAGGGGACGGTAATATTCGACGACTTGAGTGAGTGTACATATTTTTTTTGTTTGTGGATTTTTTTGGACAATTATTTAAAAAGCTTTTGTCTAAATTAAATTAAATCATTATCGCGACTCCCACCGAAGTCGGTCCATCTCCTTGTTCGGGCGGCGTTCACTAGGGGCAACGTGAACACCTATTACCATCTAGTAGGGAGACGTCTTCAATTCCATCCACTAGGGGCAACGTGAACACCTATTACCATCTAGTAGGGAGACGTCTTCAATTACATCCACTAGGGGCAACGTGAGCACCTATTACCATCTAGTAGGGAGACGTCTTCAATTACATCCACTAGGGGCGACGTGAACACCTATTGCCATCTAGTAGGGAGACGTCTTCAATTCCATCCACTAGGGGCAACGTGAACACCTATTACCATTGAGTAGGGAGACGTCTTCAATTCCGTCCACTAGGGGCAACATGAACACCTATTACCATCTAGTAGGGAGATGTCTTCAATTCCATCCACTAGGGGCAACGTGAACACCTATTACCATTGAGTAGGGAGATGTCTTCAATTCCGTCCACTAGGGGCAACGTGAACACCTATTACCATCTAGTAGGGAGTGGTCTTCAATTCCATCCACTAGGGGCAACGTGAACACCTATTACCATTGAGTAGGGAGATGTCTTCAATTCCGTCCACTAGGGGCAACGTGAACACCTATTACCATCTAGTAGGGAGATGTCTTCAATTCTGTCCACTAGGGGCAACGTGAACACCTATTACCATTGAGTAGGGAGATGTCTTCAATTCCGTCCACTAGGGGCAACGTGAACACCTATTACCATCTAGTAGGGAGACGTCTTCAATTCCATCCACTAGGGGCAACGTGAACACCTATTACCAT
>NW_027016058.1:105000-140000 GCF_036934945.1 Oncorhynchus masou masou | reverse complement strand
CAGAAGTAAATCAACAACAGAATGGCTTCAACAGAAGAAAATACACCTTCTGGAGTGGCCCAGTCAGAGTCCTGGCCTCAACCTGATTGAGATGCTGTGGCATGACCTCAAGAGAGCAGTTCACATCAGACATCTCATAAAGACATGAAAACTTGTAATGGTTTGTGTGTTATTAGTTTAAGCAGACTGTGTTTGTCTATTGTCGTGACCTAGATGATGATCAGATCAAATGAGAGTGGGAATGAGAGAGGAATAGACAGTAACAGCTGTGTGGTGGTGACGTGGCATATCTGAAAACACAACGGTACCAGGCTGGATATTCCAATGTGCCAGCGAGGCATCCAGCAGCCGCCGCCACCACCGCTACAACAGCTGCCCAGGGAAGACATCTGGTGTTGGGGCACGGCTGGAGAGGAATCCCTGGTGTCAGCACCAACACACCCAGACTCAACCAGACACCCAGACTCAACCAGACTCAACCAGACACCCAGCCTCAACCAGACTCAACCAGACACCCAGCCTCAACCAGACTCAACCAGACACCCAGCCTCAACCAGACACCCAGCCTCAACCAGACACCCAGCCTCAACCAGCCTCAACCAGACACCCAGCCTCAACCAGACTCAACCAGACACCCAGCCTCAACCAGACACCCAGCCCAGAACCAGACACCCAGACTCAACCAGACACCCAGCCTCACCAGACACCCAGCCTCAACCAGACTCAACCAGACACCCAGACTCACCAGACACCCAGCTCAACCAGACACCCAGACTCAACCAGACACCCAGCCTCAACCAGACACCCAGACTCAACCAGACACCCAGACTCAACCAGACACCCAGCCTCAACCAGACACCCAGCCTCAACCAGACACACCCAGCCTCAACCAGACACCCAGCCTCAACCAGACTCAACCAGACACCCAGCCTCAACCAGACACCCAGCCTCAACCAGACACTCAACCAGCCTCAACCAGACACCCAGCCTCAACCAGACACCCAGCCTCAACCAGACACCCAGCCTCAACCAGACACCCAGCCTCAGACACAGCCTCACAGACTCAACTAGACACCCAGCCTCAACCAGACACCCAGCCTCAACCAGACACCCAGCCTCAACCAGACACCCAGACTCAACCAGACACCCAGCCTCAACCAGACACCCAGATCAACCAGACACCCAGACTCAACCAGACACCCAGCCTCAACCAGACACCCAGACTCAACCAGACACCCAGCCTCAACCAGACACCCAGACTCAACCAGACACCCAGACTCAACCAGACTCAACCAGACACCCAGACTCAACAGCACTCTCACCCAGACTCAACCAGACACCCAGCCTCAACCAGACACCCAGCCTCACACCCAGCCTCAACCAGACACCCAGCCTCAACCAGACACCCAGCCTCAACCAGACACCCAGCCTCAACCAGACACCCAGCCTCAACCAGCCTCAACCAGACACCCAGCCTCAACCAGACACCCAGCCTCAACCAGACACCCAGCCTCAACCAGACACCCAGCCTCAACCAGACTCAACCAGACACCCAGCCTCAACCAGACACCCAGCCTCAACCAGACACCCAGACTCACCCAGCCTCAACCAGACACCCAGCCTCAACCAGACACCCAGCCTCAACCAGACACCCAGCCTCAACCAGACACCCAGCCTCAACCAGACTCAACCAGACACCCAGAACCAGACACCCAGACTCACCCAGCCTCAACCAGACACCCAGCCTCAACCAGACACCCAGCCTCAACCAGACACCCAGCCTCAACCAGACACCCAGACTCAACCAGACAACCAGACACCCAGCCTCAACCAGACTCAACCAGACACCCAGCCTCAACCAGACACCCAGCCTCAACCAGACACCCAGACTCAACCAGACACCCAGCCTCAACCAGACACCCAGCCTCAACCAGACACCCAGCCTCAACCAGACACCCAGACTCAACCAGACACCCAGCCTCAACCAGACACCCAGACTCAACCAGACTCAACCAGACACCCAGCCTCAACCAGACTCACCCAGACACCCAGACTCAACCAGGCACCCAGCCTCAACCAGACACCCAGCCTCAACCAGACACCCAGCCTCAACCAGACACCCAGCCTCAACCAGACACCCAGCCTCAACCAGCCTCAACCAGACACCCAGCCTCAACCAGACACCCAGACTCAACCAGCCTCAACCAGACACCCAGCCTCAACCAGACACCCAGCCTCAACCAGACAATCAGACACCCAGCCTCAACCAGACAACCAGACACCCAGCCTCAACCAGCCTCAACCAGACACCAGCCTCAACCAGACTCAACCAGACACCCAGCCTCAACCAGACACCCAGCCTCAACCAGACACCCAGCCTCAACCAGACACCCAGCCTCAACCAGACACCCAGCCTCAACCAGACACCCAGCCTCAACCAGACACCCAGCCTCAACCAGACACCCAGCCTCAACCAGACTCAACCAGACACCCAGCCTCAACCAGACACCCAGCCTCAACCAGACACCCAGACTCACCCAGACACCCAGCCTCAACCAGACAATCAGACACCCAGACTCAACCAGACACCCAGCCTCAACCAGACACCCAGCCTCAACCAGACACCCAGCCTCAACCAGACAATCAGACACCCAGACTCAACCAGACACCCAGCCTCAACCAGACACCCAGCCTCAACCAGACACCCAGACTCAACCAGACTCAACCAGACTCACCCAGACTCAACCAGACACCCAGACTCAACCAGCCTCAACCAGACACCCAGCCTCAACCAGACACCCAGCCTCAACCAGACACCCAGACTCAACCAGACACCCAGCCTCAACCAGACACCCAGCCTCAACCAGACTCAACCAGACACCCAGCCTCAACCAGACACCCAGCCTCAACCAGACACCCAGACTCACCCAGCCTCAACCAGACACCCAGCCTCAACCAGACACCCAGACTCAACCAGACACCCAGACTCACCCAGCCTCAACCAGACACCCAGCCTCAACCAGACACCCAGACTCAACCAGACACCCAGCCTCACCCAGCATCAACCAGACTCACCCAGCCTCAACCAGACACCCAGCCTCAACCAGACAATCAGACACCCAGACTCAACCAGACACCCAGACTCAACCAGACACCCAGACTCAACCAGACACCCAGCCTCAACCAGACACCCAGCCTCAACCAGACACCCAGACTCAACCAGACACCCAGACTCAACCAGACACCCAGACTCAACCAGACACCCAGACTCAACCAGACACCCAGCCTCAACCAGACACCCAGACTCAACCAGACACCCAGACTCAACCAGACACCCAGCCTCACCCAGCATCAACCAGACTCACCCAGCCTCAACCAGACACCCAGCCTCAACCAGCCTCAACCAGACACCCAGCCTCAACCAGACACCCAGCCTCAACCAGACACCCAGACTCAACCAGACACCCAGCCTCAACCAGACACCCAGACTCAACCAGACACCCAGCCTCAACCAGACACCCAGCCTCAACCAGACACCCAGACTCAACCAGCCTCAACCAGACACCCAGCCTCACCCAGACACCCAGCTGAAACACTGACATGCACAGATAGTTTAATCTTGTTGACAGCTGTGATATTATGATAATGTAGGTGTGGCTCTTGCAATGGCAGGAGAGATGAGGAGGAGGCTAGATTTATCACCTCACTACAGACCTGGTCTAGAGGAGGCTTGATTTATCACCTCACTACAGAGCTGGTCTAGAGGAGGCTGGATTTATCACCTCACTACAGAGCTGGTCTAGAGGAGGCTGGATTTATCAACTCACTACAGAGCTGGTCTAGAGGAGGCTGGATTTATCAACTCACTACAGAGCTGGTCTAGAGGAGGCTGGATTTATCACCTCACTACAGAGCTGGTCTAGAGGAGGCTGGATTTATCAACTCACTACAGAGCTGGTCTAGAGGAGGCTTGATAATGTCATGTTGGTAGGAAGTGATGCTGTTAAATCAACAGTTCTGATGGACAGAGAACGTCGTACAAATCACTCCCATTGGTTCGGATAATCAGATTAGAACACATGGCTGTGGCTCCCTCTTCATAATCCTTATGACATCTTTCTCTGGGTATTATCTCTGTCTGTCTGTCTGTCTCTCTGTCTGTCTCTCTGTCTGTCTGTCTGTCTGTCTGTCTCTCTGTCTGTCTGTCTGTCTGTCTGTCTGTCTGTCTGTCTGTCTGTCTGTCTGTCTGTCTCTCTGTCTGTCTCTCTGTATGTCTGTCTGTCTGTCTATCTCTCTGTCTGTCTCTCTGTATGTCTGTCTGTCTGTCTGTCTGTCTGTCTGTCTCTCTGTCTGTCTGTCTGTCTGTCTATCTCTCTGTATGTCTCTCTGTATGTCTGTCTGTCTGTCTGTCTGTCTGTCTGTCTCTCTGTCTGTCTGTCTGTCTGTCTATCTCTCTGTATGTCTCTCTGTATGTCTGTCTGTCTGTCTGTCTCTCTGTCTGTCTGTCTGTCTCTCTGTCTCTCTGTCTCTCTGTCTCTCTGTCTGTCTGTCTGTCTGTCTGTCTGTCTGTCTGTCTCTCTGTCTCTCTGTCTGTCTGTCTGTCTGTCTCTCTGTCTGTCTGTCTGTCTGTCTGTCTGTCTGTCTGTCTGTCTGTCTGTCTGTCTGTCTGTCTGTCTGTCTGTCTGTCTGTCTGTCCTCTCTATCTATGTCTGTCTGTCTGTCTGTCTGTCTGTCTGTCTGTCTGTCTGTCTGTCTGTCTGTCTCTCTCTCTCTCCCTCTCTCTCTCTCTCTCTCTCTCTCTCTCTCTCTCTCTCTCTCTCTCTCTCTGTCTCTCTCTCTCTCTCTCTCTCTCTCTCTGTCTCTCTCTCTCTCTCTGTCTCTCAATTCAATTCAAGGGGCTTTATTGGCATGGGAAACGTGTTAACATTGCCAAAGCAAGTGAGGTAGATAATATATAAAGTGAAATAAACAATAAAAATTTACAGTAGACATCACACATACAGAAGTTTCAAAACAATAAAGACATTACAAATGTCATATTATATATATATATATACAGTGTTTTAACAATGTACAAATGGTAAAGGACACAAGATAAAATAAATAAGCATAGATATGGGTTGTATTTACAATGGTGCGTGTTCTTCACTGGTTGCCCTTTTCTCGTGGCAACAGGTCACAAATCTTGCTGCTTTGATGGCACACTGTGGAATTTCACCCAGTAGATATGGGTGTTTTTCAAAATTGGATTTGTTTTCGAATTCTTTGTGGATCTGTGTAATCTGAGGGAAATATGTGTCTCTAATATGGTCATACATTGGGCAGGAGGTTAGGAAGTGCAGCTCAGTTTCCACCTAATTTTGTGGGCAGTGAGCACATAGCCTGTCTTCTCTTGAGAGCCAAGTCTGCCTACGGCGGCCTTTCTCAATAGCAAGGCTATGCTCGCTGAGTCTGTACATAGTCAAAGCTTTCCTTAATTTTGGGTCAGTCACAGTGGTCAGGTATTCTGCCGCTGTGTACTCTCTGTGTAGGGCCAAATAGCATTCTAGTTTGCTCTGTTTTTTTGTTAATTCTTTCCAATGTGTCAAGTAATTATCTTTTTGTTTTCTCATGATTTGGTTGGGTCTAATTGTGCTGCTGTCATGGGGCTCTGTAGGGTGTGTTTGTGAACAGAGCCCCAGGACCAGCTTGCTTAGGGACTCTTCTCCAGGTTCATCTCTCTGTAGGTGATGGCTTTGTTGTGGAAGGTTTGGGAATCGCTTCCTTTTAGGTGGTTATAGAATTTAACAGCTCTTTTCTGGATTTTGATAATTAGTGGGTATCGGCCTAATTCTGCTCCGCATGCATTATTTGGTGTTCTACATTGTGCACGGAGGATATTTTTGCAGAATTCTGCGTGCAGAGTCTCAATTTGGTGTTTGTCCCATTTTGTGAAGTCTTGGTTGGTGAGAGGACCCCAGACCTCACAACCATAAAGGGCAATGGGCTCTATGACTGATTAAAGTATTTTTAGCCAAATCCTAATTGGTATGTTGAAATTTATGTTCCTTTTGAAGGCCCTTCTTGCCTTGTCTCTCAGATCGTTCACAGCTTTGTGGAAGTTACCTGTGGCGCTGATGTTTAGGCCAAGGTATGTATAGTTTTTTGTGTTCTCTAGGGCAACAGTGTCTAGATGGAATTTGTATTTGTGGTCCTGGTGACTCTCTCTGTCTCTCTCTGTCGGTCTCTTTCTCTCCCTCTGTCTCTCTCTGTCTCTCTCTGTCTCTCTCTCTCTCTCTCTCTCTCTCTCTCTCTCTCTCTCTCTCTCTCTCTCTCTCTCTCTATCATACTCTCCCTCTCTCTCACCCTGCAGTTCAGTTTTAATTAGACAATGAGAGGAGGTGAGGAGAGGAGAGTTACTCCCAACATGATGTTATGTCATATCCACACACATACACACACAGTGTTCCTTTTTAGAGTCATTCAGGAGTTACCTGGGAGTCATCCGGGAGTCATCCAGGAGTCACCCAGGAGTCACCCAGGAGTCATCCAGGAGTCACTCAGGAGTCATTCAGGAGTCATTCAGGAGTTACCTGGGAGTCATCCGGGAGTCATCCAGGAGTCACCCAGGAGTCACCCAGGAGTCATCCAGGAGTCACTCAGGAGTCATTCAGGAGTCATTCAGGTGTCATTCAGGAGTCATCCAGGAGTCACCCAGGAGTCATCCAGGAGTCACTCAGGAGTCATTCAGGAGTCATTCAGGTGTCATTCAGGAGTCATTCAGGAGTCATTCAGGAGTCATTCAGGTGTCATTCAGGAGTCATTCAGGTGTCATTCAGGAGTCATTCAGGAGTCATCCAGGAGTCATTCAGGAGTCATCCAGGAGTCACTCAGGAGTCACTCAGGGGTCATTCAGGAGTCATTCAGGAGTCATTCAGGAGTCACCTGGGAGTCATCCAGGAGTCATCCAGGAGTCATTCAGGAGTCACCCAGGAGTCATCCAGGAGTCACTCAGGGGTCATTCAGGAGTCATTCAGGAGTCATTCAGGAGTCACCTGGGAGTCATCCAGGAGTCACTCAGGAGTCACTCAGGGGTCATTCAGGAGTCATTCAGGAGTCACCCAGGAGTCATCCAGGAGTCACTCAGGAGTCATCCAGGAGTCATTCAGGAGTCATCCAGGAGTCACTCAGGGGTCATTCAGGAGTCATTCAGGAGTCATTCAGGAGTCATTCAGGAGTCATTCAGGAGTCATTCAGCAGTCATTCAGCAGTCATTCAGCAGTCACTCAGGGGTCATTCAGGAGTCATTCAGGAGTCATTCAGCAGTCATTCAGCAGTCATTCAGCAGTCATTCAGCAGTCATTCAGGAGTCATTCAGGAGTCATTCAGGAGTCACCTGGGAGTCATTCAGCAGTCATTCAGCAGTCATTCAGCAGTCATTCAGCAGTCATTCAGCAGTCATTCAGGAGTCATTCAGCAGTCATTCAGGAGTCATTCAGGAGTCATTCAGCAGTCATTCAGGAGTCATTCAGGAGTCATTCAGCAGTCATTCAGCAGTCATTCAGGAGTCATTCAGCAGTCATTCAGCAGTCATTCAGCAGTCATTCAGGAGTCATTCAGGAGTCATTCAGGAGTCATTCAGGAGTCATCCAGGGGTCATTAGGGGTCATCATTCAGGGGTCATCCAAGCATATTTGAGTTGACTGAAAACCAAAACCAAACAGTACATTCTACAGTAAGAACCTGAGACCAAACGGTCCAGCATGATGGTGGTATTGGGATGGTTAAGGGATGCTTTGCTGCCTCGGGACCTGGACGGCTTGAATCATGAACCAGGATCTCTGCTCTGTATCAAAGAATGTCAGGTCATCAGTCCGTGAACTGGAGCCCAGTTGGGTCATGCAGCAAGACTATGATCTAAAACACACAGGAACGTCTCCATCAGAATGGCTGAAAAGGAACCTATTTAAGTTTCGGAATGGCCTAGTAAAAGACCAGACCTGAAACCTGATTGAGATGTTATAGCAGGACTTGAAACAAGCAGTTCATGCTCGAAAACCCACAAATGTTGCTGAGTTAACAGTGGGTGAAAATTCCTCCACAGCGACGTGAGAGACGGATCAACAACGACAGGAAGTGTTTGTTTTTGAGCCATTGCAGCTAAAGGTTGGCACAAGCAGTTAGTTAGTGTCAGGGGGGACATTATTCTGACTCACACAGGGGCATCGGACACGTTAAATAAGTATCATCTTGTTGTTTGTTCCCTCGAGTTCCCTTGATCTTAAATACCAGGTTTTGGTTGAAGATCGGATCAAATTCAGGCCCAAAACTACTATGCACAAATAGAGAAAATCAGAAAGGGGGAAATGTATGTTTTCACGGCAATGTATGTATCTGTGTCTGTCTATCCTGTAGGGAAGAGGATGTAGTTTGTTGTCTGGGCAGCATGCTATAGATGAGGAAGAGGATGTAGTTTGTTGTCTGGACAGCATGCTATAGATGAGGAAGAGGATGTAGTTTGTTGTCTGGACAGCATCCTGTAGGGAAGAGGATGTAGTTTGTTGTCTGGACAGCATGCTATAGATGAGGAAGAGGATGTAGTTTGTTGTCTGGACAGCATGCTATAGATGAGGAAGAGGATGTAGTTTGTTGTCTGGACAGCATCCTGTAGGGAAGAGGATGTAGTTTGTTGTCTGGACAGCATGCTATAGATGAGGAAGAGGATGTAGTTTGTTGTCTGGACAGCATGCTATAGATGAGGAAGAGGATGTAGTTTGTTGTCTGGACAGCATGCTATAGATGAGGAAGAGGATGTAGTTTGTTGTCTGGACAGCATGCTATAGATGAGGAAGAGGATGTAGTTTGTTGTCTGGACAGCATGCTATAGATGAGGAAGAGGATGTAGTTTGTTGTCTGGACAGCATGCTATAGATGAGGAAGATGATGTAGTTTGTTGTCTGGGCAGCATGCTATAGATGAGGAAGAGGATGGAGTTTGTTGTCTGGACAGCATGCTATAGATGAGGAAGAGGATGTAGTTTGTTGTCTGGGCAGCATGCTATAGATGAGACAGAGGATGTAGTTTGTTGTCTAGACAGCATGTTATAGATGAGGAAGATGATGTAGTTTGTTGTCTGGACAGCATGCTATAGATGAGACAGAGGATGTAGATTGTTGTCTGGACAGCATGCTATAGATGAGGAAGAGGATGTAGTTTGTTGTCTGGGCAGCATGCTATAGATGAGGAAGAGGATGTAGTTTGTTGTCTGGGCAGCATGCTATAGATGAGGAAGAGGATGGAGTTTGTTGTCTGGACAGCATGCTATAGATGAGGAAGAGGATGGAGTTTGTTGTCTGGACAGCATCCTGTAGGGAAGAGGATGTAGTTTGTTGTCTGGACAGCATGCTATAGATGAGCCAGAGGATGTAGTTTGTTGTCTGGGCAGCATGCTATAGATGAGGAAGAGGATGTAGTTTGTTGTCTGGGCAGCATGCTATAGATGAGGAAGAACAGCATCCTGTAGGGAAGAGGATGTAGTTTGTTGTCTGGACAGCATGCTATAGATGAGCCAGAGGATGTAGTTTGTTGTCTGGGCAGCATGCTATAGATGAGGAAGAGGATGTAGTTTGTTGTCTGGACAGCATGCTATAGATGAGCCAGAGGATGTAGTTTGTTGTCTGGACAGCATGCTATAGATGTGGAAGAGGATGTAGTTTGTTGTCTGGGCAGCATGCTATAGATGAGACAGAGGATGTAGTTTGTTGTCTGGGCAGCATGCTATAGATGAGGAAGAGGATGTAGTTTGTTGTCTGGGCAGCATGCTATAGATGAGGAAGAGGATGTAGTTTGTTGTCTGGACAGCATGCTATAGATGAGGAAGAGGATGTAGTTTGTTGTCTGGGCAGCATGCTATAGATGAGGAAGAGGATGTAGTTTGTTGTCTGGACAGCATGCTATAGATGAGGAAGAGGATGTAGTTTGTTGTCTGGGCAGCATGCTATAGATGAGGAAGAGGATGTAGTTTGTTGTCTGGACAGCATCCTGTAGGGAAGAGGATGTAGTTTGTTGTCTGGACAGCATCCTGTAGGGAAGAGGATGTAGTTTGTTGTCTGGGCAGCATGCTATAGATGAGGAAGAGGATGTAGTTTGTTGTCTGGACAGCATGCTATAGATGAGGAAGAGGATGTAGTTTGTTGTCTGGGCAGCATGCTATAGATGAGGAAGAGGATGTAGTTTGTTGTCTGGACAGCATGCTATAGATGAGGAAGAGGATGTAGTTTGTTGTCTGGGCAGCATGCTATAGATGAGGAAGAGGATGTAGTTTGTTGTCTGGACAGCATGCTATAGATGAGACAGAGGATGTAGATTGTTGTCTGGACAGCATGCTATAGATGAGGCAGAGGATGTAGTTTGTTGTCTGGGCAGCATGCTATAGATGAGGAAGAGGATGTAGTTTGTTGTCTGGACAGCATGCTATAGATGTGGAAGAGGATGTAGTTTGTTGTCTGGGCAGCATGCTATAGATGAGACAGAGGATGTAGTTTGTTGTCTGGACAGCATGCTATAGATGTGGAAGATGATGTAGTTTGTTGTCTGGACATCATGCTATAGATGAGCCAGAGGATGTAGTTTGTTGTCTGGGCAGCATGCTATAGATGAGGAAGAGGATGTAGTTTGTTGTCTGGGCAGCATGCTATAGATGAGGAAGAGGATGTAGTTTGTTGTCTGGGCAGCATGCTATAGATGAGGAAGAGGATGTAGTTTGTTGTCTGGGCAGCATGCTATAGATGAGGAAGAGGATGTAGTTTGTTGTCTGGGCAGCATGCTATAGATGAGCCAGAGGATGTAGTTTGTTGTCTGGACAGCATGCTATAGATGAGGAAGAGGATGTAGTTTGTTGTCTGGACAGCATGCTATAGATGAGGAAGAGGATGTAGTTTGTTGTCTGGACAGCATCCTGTAGGGAAGAGGATGTAGTTTGTTGTCTGGACAGCATGCTATCTGTGAGGAAGAGGATGTAGTTTGTTGTCTGGACAGCATCCTGTAGATGAGGAAGAGGATGTAGTTTGTTGTCTGGACAGCATCCTGTAGTGAAGAGGATGTAGTTTGTTGTCTGGACAGCATGCTATCTGTGAGGAAGAGGATGTAGTTTGTTGTCTGGGCAGCATCCTGTAGTGAAGAGGATGTAGTTTGTTGTCTGGACAGCATCCTGTAGTGAAGAGGATGTAGTTTGTTGTCTGGACAGCATCCTGTAGTGAAGAGGATGTAGTTTGTTGTCTGGACAGCATGCTATAGATGAGGAAGAGGATGTAGTTTGTTGTCTGGGCAGCATCCTGTAGTGAAGAGGATGTAGTTTGTTGTCTGGACAGCATCCTGTAGTGAAGAGGATGTAGTTTGTTGTCTGGACAGCATGCTATCTGTGAGGAAGAGGATGTAGTTTGTTGTCTGGACAGCATGCTATAAATGAGGAAGAGGATGTAGTTTGTTGTCTGGACAGCATCCTGTAGTGAAGATGATGTAGTTTGTTGTCTGGACAGCATGCTATAAATGTGGAAGAGGATGTAGTTTGTTGTCTGGACAGCATGCTATAGATGAGGAAGAGGATGTCGTTTGTTGTCTGGGCAGCATAATGTAGTGAAGAGGATGTAGTTTGTTGTCTGGACAGCATCCTGTAGTGAAGAGGATGTAGTTTGTTGTCTGGACAGCATGCTATAGATGAGGAAGAGGATGTAGTTTGTTGTCTGGACAGCATGTTATAGATGAGCCAGAGGATGTAGTTTGTTGTCTGGACAGCATCCTGCAGGGAAGAGGATGTAGTTTGTTGTCTGGACAGCATGCTATAGATGAGGAAGAGGATGTAGTTTGTTGTCTGGACAGCATGCTATAGATGAGGAAGAGGATGTAGTTTGTTGTCTGAGCAGCATGCTATAGATGAGGAAGAGGATGTAGTTTGTTGTCTGGACAGCATGCTATAGATGAGGAAGAGGATGTAGTTTGTTGTCTGGACAGCATGCTATAGATGAGGAAGAGGATGTAGTTTGTTGTCTGGACAGCATCCTGTAGTGAAGAGGATGTAGTTTGTTGTCTGGACAGCATGCTATAAATGAGGAAGAGGATGTAGTTTGTTGTCTGGGCAGCATCCTGTAGTGAAGAGGATGTAGTTTGTTGTCTGGGCAGCATCCTGTAGTGAAGAGGATGTAGTTTGTTGTCTGGACAGCATGCTATAGATGAGGAAGAGATGTAGTTTGTTGTCTGGGCAGCATCCTGATGAAGAGTGTTTTGTTGTCTGGACAGCATGCTATAGATGAGGAAGAGGATGTAGTTTGTTGTCTGGACAGCATGCTATAGATGAGGAAGAGGATGTAGTTTGTTGTCTGGACAGCATGCTATAGATGAGGAAGAGGATGTAGTTTGTTGTCTGGACAGCATGCTATAGATGAGCCAGAGGATGTAGTTTGTTGTCTGGACAGCATGCTATAGATGAGCCAGAGGATGTAGTTTGTTGTCTGGGCAGCATGCTATAGATGAGGAAGAGGATGTAGTTTGTTGTCTGGACAGCATGCTATAGATGAGGAAGATGATGTAGTTTGTTGTCTGGACAGCATGCTATAGATGAGGAAGAGGATGTAGTTTGTTGTCTGGACAGCATGCTATAGATGAGCCAGAGGATGTAGTTTGTTGTCTGGACAGCATGCTATCGGTGAGGAAGAGGATGTAGTTTGTTGTCTGGACAGCATGCTATAGATGAGGAAGAGGATGTAGTTTGTTGTCTGGGCAGCATGCTATAGATGATGAAGAGGATGTAGTTTGTTGTCTGGACAGCATCCTGTAGGGAAGAGGATGGAGTTTGTTGTCTGGGCAGCATGCTATAGATGAGGAAGAGGATGTAGTTTGTTGTCTGGACAGCATGCTATAGATGAGGAAGAGGATGTAGTTTGTTGTCTGGACAGCATGCTATAGATGAGGAAGAGGATGTAGTTTGTTGTCTGGGCAGCATGCTATAGATGAGGAAGATGATGTAGATTGTTGTCTGGACAGCATGCTATAGATGAGGAAGAGGATGTAGTTTGTTGTCTGGACAGCATGCTATAGATGAGGAAGAGGATGTAGTTTGTTGTCTGGACAGCATGCTATAGATGAGGAAGAGGATTGTAGTTTGTTGTCTGGACAGCATGCTATAGATGAGGAAGAGGATGTAGTTTGTTGTCTGGACAGCATGCTATAGATGAGGAAGAGGATGTAGTTTGTTGTCTGGGCAGCATGCTATAGATGAGGAAGAGGATTGTAGTTTGTTGTCTGGACAGCATGCTATAGATGAGCCAGAGGATGTAGTTTGTTGTCTGGGCAGCATGCTATAGATGAGGAAGAGGATGTAGTTTGTTGTCTGGACAGCATGCTATAGATGAGGAAGAGGATGTAGTTTGTTGTCTGAGCAGCATGCTATAGATGAGGAAGAGGATGTAGTTTGTTGTCTGGACAGCATGCTATAGATGAGGAAGAGGATGTAGTTTGTTGTCTGGACAGCATGCTATAGATGAGGAAGAGGATGTAGTTTGTTGTCTGGACAGCATGCTATAGATGAGGAAGAGGATGTAGTTTGTTGTCTGGACAGCATGCTATAGATGAGGAAGAGGATGTAGTTTGTTGTCTGGGCAGCATGCTATAGATGAGGAAGAAGATGTAGTTTGTTGTCTGGGCAGCATGCTATAGATGAGGAAGATGATGTAGTTTGTTGTCTGGACAGCATGCTATAGATGAGGAAGAGGATGTAGTTTGTTGTCTGGACAGCATGCTATAGATGAGGAAGAGGATGTAGTTTGTTGTCTGGACAGCATGTTATAGATGAGCCAGAGGATGTAGTTTGTTGTCTGGACAGCATGCTATAGATGAGGAAGAGGATGTAGTTTGTTGTCTGGGCAGCATGCTATAGATGAAGAAGAGGATGTAGTTTGTTGTCTGGACAGCATGCTATAGATGTGGAAGAGGATATAGTTTGTTGTCTGGACAGCATGCTATAGATGTGGAAGATGATGTAGTTTGTTTTCTGGGCAGCATGCTATAGATGAAGAAGAGGATGTAGTTTGTTGTCTGGACAGCATGCTATAGATGTGGAAGATGATGTAGTTTGTTGTCTGGGCAGCATGCTATAGATGAGGAAGAGGATGTAGTTTGTTGTCTGGACAGCATGCTATAGATGAGCCAGAGGATGTAGTTTGTTGTCTGGGCAGCATGCTATAGATGTGGAAGATGATGTAGTTTGTTGTCTGGGCAGCATGCTATAGATGAAGAAGAGGATGTAGTTTGTTGTCTGGGCAGCATGCTATAGATGAAGAAGAGGATGTAGTTTGTTGTCTGGACAGCATGCTATAGATGAAGAAGAGGATGTAGTTTGTTGTCTGGACAGCATGCTATAGATGAGCCAGAGGATGTAGTTTGTTGTCTGGGCAGCATGCTATAGATGAGGAAGAGGATGTAGTTTGTTGTCTGGACAGCATGCTATAGATGAGGAAGAGGATGTAGTTTGTTGTCTGGGCAGCATGCTATAGATGAGCCAGAGGATGTAGTTTGTTGTCTGGGCAGCATGCTATAGATGAGGAAGAGGATGTAGTTTGTTGTCTGGACAGCATGCTATAGATGAGACAGAGGATGTAGTTTGTTGTCTGGACAGCATGCTATAGATGAGCCAGAGGATGTAGTTTGTTGTCTGGACAGCATGCTATAGATGAGCCAGAGGATGTAGTTTGTTGTCTGGACAGCATGCTATAGATGAGCCAGAGGATGTAGTTTGTTGTCTGGACAGCATGCTATAGATGAGCCAGAGGATGTAGTTTGTTGTCTGGACAGCATGCTATAGATGAGGAAGAGGATGTAGTTTGTTGTCTGGGCAGCATGCTATAGATGTGGAAGATGATGTAGTTTGTTGTCTGGACAGCATGCTATAGATGAGCCAGAGGATGTAGTTTGTTGTCTGGACAGCATGCTATAGATGAGGAAGATGATGTAGTTTGTTGTCTGGACAGCATCCTGTAGTGAAGAGGATGTAGTTTGTTGTCTGGACAGCATGCTATAGATGAGGAAAAGGATGTAGTTTGTTGTCTGGGCAGCATGCTATAGATGAGGAAGATGATGTAGTTTGTTGTCTGGGCAGCATGCTATAGATGAGGAAGAGGATGTAGTTTGTTGTCTGGACAGCATGCTATAGATGAGCCAGAGGATGTAGTTTGTTGTCTGGACAGCATCCTGTAGTGAAGAGGATGTAGTTTGTTGTCTGGACAGCATGCTATAGATGAGGAAGAGGATGTAGTTTGTTGTCTGGACAGCATGCTATAGATGAGCCAGAGGATGTAGTTTGTTGTCTGGACAGCATGCTATAGATGTGGAAGAGGATGTAGTTTGTTGTCTGGACAGCATGCTATAGATGAGGAAAAGGATGTAGTTTGTTGTCTGGGCAGCATGCTATAGATGAGGAAGATGATGTAGTTTGTTGTCTGGGCAGCATGCTATAGATGAGGAAGAGGATGTAGTTTGTTGTCTGGACAGCATGCTATAGATGAGGAAGAGGATGTAGTTTGTTGTCTGGACAGCATGTTATAGATGAGCCAGAGGATGTAGATTGTTGTCTGGGCAGCATGCTATAGATGTGGAAGATGATGTAGTTTGTTGTCTGGACAGCATGCTATAGATGAGGAAGAGGATGTAGTTTGTTGTCTGGACAGCATGCTATAGATGAGCCAGAGGAGGGATTCTGTGTTGTAGTTTGGCCAGAGTCAGGGCTCTACTTGGTACCAGGCCATGTCCTGTGGTCAGGATTATATTACCACTCCAATGTGGTGGATTATACAGTCGTCAAGATGCTCACTCAAGATGCTCACTCAGCTCACAAAGGGTACACCTCCCAAAGTTGGCCCTGTACCATCATTTGGGGTGCTTTCCCAAATAGCGTCCTATTCACTAATATGGTACACATTGGGGACTCATTCAAAAGCAGTTGATCATCGTGTGTGAATCTGATAGGACGTGGCGTGAATGAGGACATTTTAAGCTAGAATCAGTGTGTTTCTCTCCCCAAGTCCCCCGGCTATTCATTTAAACTGGTGGAGACTGAAGAGAGAGAGAGACCATCCCAACGGATGGCTATTCATTTAAACTGGTGGAGACTGAAGAGAGAGACCATCCCAACGGATGGCTATTCATTTAAACTGGTGGAGACTGAAGAGAGAGAGAGACCATCCCAACGGATGGCTATTCATTTAAACTGGTGGAGACTGAAGAGAGAGACCATCCCAACGGATGGCTATTCATTTAAACTGGTGGAGACTGAAGAGAGAGACCATCCCAACGGATGGCTATTCATTTAAACTGGTGGAGACTGAAGAGAGAGAGAGACCATCCCAACGGATGGCTATTCATTTAAACTGGTGGAGACTGAAGAGAGAGAGAGACCATCCCAACGGATGGCTATTCATTTAAACTGGTGGAGACTGAAGAGAGAGAGACCATCCCAACGGATGGCTATTCATTTAAACTGGTGGAGACTGAAGAGAGAGAGAGACCATCCCAACGGATGGCTATTCATTTAAACTGGTGGAGACTGAAGAGAGAGAGAGACCATCCCAACGGATGGCTATTCATTTAAACTGGTGGAGACTGAAGAGAGAGAGAGACCATCCCAACGGATGGCTATTCATTTAAACTGGTGGAGACTGAAGAGAGAGAGAGACCATCCCAACGGATGGCTATTCATTTAAACTGGTGGAGACTGAAGAGAGAGAGAGACCATCCCAACGGATGGCTATTCATTTAAACTGGTGGAGACTGAAGAGAGAGAGAGACCATCCCAACGGATGGCTATTCATTTAAACTGGTGGAGACTGAAGAGAGAGAGAGACCATCCCAACGGATGGCTATTCATTTAAACTGGTGGAGACTGAAGAGAGAGAGAGACCATCCCAACGGATGGCTATTCATTTAAACTGGTGGAGACTGAAGAGAGAGACCATCCCAACGGATGGCTATTCATTTAAACTGGTGGAGACTGAAGAGAGAGAGAGACCATCCCAACGGATGGCTATTCATTTCAACTGGTGGAGACTGAAGAGAGAGAGAGACCATCCCAACGGATGGCTATTCATTTAAACTGGTGGAGACTGAAGAGAGAGAGAGACCATCCCAACGGATGGCTATTCATTTAAACTGGTGGAGACTGAAGAGAGAGAGAGACCATCCCAACGGATGGCTATTCATTTAAACTGGTGGAGACTGAAGAGAGAGAGAGACCATCCCAACGGATGGCTATTCATTTAAACTGGTGGAGACTGAAGAGAGAGAGAGACCATCCCAACGGATGGCTATTCATTTAAACTGGTGGAGACTGAAGAGAGAGAGAGAGACCATCCCAACGGATGGCTATTCATTTAAACTGGTGGAGACTGAAGAGAGAGAGAGACCATCCCAACGGATGGCTATTCATTTAAACTGGTGGAGACTGAAGAGAGAGAGAGACCATCCCAACGGATGGCTATTCATTTAAACTGGTGGAGACTGAAGAGAGAGAGAGACCATCCCAACGGATGGCTATTCATTTAAACTGGTGGAGACTGAAGAGAGAGAGACCATCCCAACGGATGGCTATTCATTTAAACTGGTGGAGACTGAAGAGAGAGAGAGACCATCCCAACGGATGGCTATTCATTTAAACTGGTGGAGACTGAAGAGAGAGAGAGACCATCCCAACGGATGGCTATTCATTTAAACTGGTGGAGACTGAAGAGAGAGAGAGACCATCCCAACGGATGGCTATTCATTTAAACTGGTGGAGACTGAAGAGAGAGAGAGACCATCCCAACGGATGGCTATTCATTTAAACTGGTGGAGACTGAAGAGAGAGAGAGAGACCATCCCAACGGATGGCTATTCATTTAAACTGGTGGAGACTGAAGAGAGAGAGACCATCCCAACGGATGGCTATTCATTTAAACTGGTGGAGACTGAAGAGAGAGAGAGACCATCCCAACGGATGGCTATTCATTTAAACTGGTGGAGACTGAAGAGAGAGAGAGACCATCCCAACGGATGGCTATTCATTTAAACTGGTGGAGACTGAAGAGAGAGAGACCATCCCAACGGATGGCTATTCATTTAAACTGGTGGAGACTGAAGAGAGAGAGACCATCCCAACGGATGGCTATTCATTTAAACTGGTGGAGACTGAAGAGAGAGAGAGACCATCCCAACGGATGGCTATTCATTTAAACTGGTGGAGACTGAAGAGAGAGAGAGACCATCCCAACGGATGGCTATTCATTTAAACTGGTGGAGACTGAAGAGAGAGAGAGACCATCCCAACGGATGGCTATTCATTTAAACTGGTGGAGACTGAAGAGAGAGAGACCATCCCAACGGATGGCTATTCATTTAAACTGGTGGAGACTGAAGAGAGAGAGAGACCATCCCAACGGATGGCTATTCATTTAAACTGGTGGAGACTGAAGAGAGAGACCATCCCAACGGATGGCTATTCATTTCCTGTAATCCTGAACTCACAATCAGGAAACCCTTAAGAAGAGAGGGTTAGAGGGCAGGCGTGGAGGTGGGGGAGGGTTGAGAGAGAAACAGAAATAGAGAGAGAGAGAGAGAGAGAGAGAGGAGAGGGATGAGAGAGAAATACAGGAATAGAGGGAGAGAAAGAGAGAGGGGGAAGGGGCTGAGAGAGAGAGAGAGAGAGAGAGAGGAGGGGATGAGAGAGAAAGAGAGGAATAGAGAGTGAGAAAGAGGGAGGGGGAAGGGGCTGAGAGAGAGAGAGAGAGAGAGAGGAGGGGATGAGAGAGAAAGAGAGGAATAGAGAGTGAGAAAGAGAGAGGGGGAAGGGGCTGAGAGAGAGAGAGAGAGAGAGAGGAGGGGATGAGAGAGAAAGAGAGGAATAGAGAGTGAGAAAGAGGGAGGGGGAAGGGGCTGAGAGAGAGAGAGAGAGAGAGAGAGAGGAGGGGATGAGAGAGAAAGAGAGGAATAGAGAGAGAAAGAGAGAGGGGAAGGGGCTGAGAGAGAGAGAGAGAGAGAGAGAGAGAGAGGAGGGGATGAGAGAGAAAGAGAGGAATAGAGAGTGAGAAAGAGAGAGGGGGAAGGGGCTGAGAGAGAGAGCGAGAGAGAGAGAGGAGGGGTGACAGAGAGAGACTGAAAAGTGGGGAGAGGAAAAGAGAGATTGACAGAGAGACACTGAGAAAGGTACGATGCATTTTAAAGCATTCTGCAGGCTATGTCGTAGTCTTGTTTTAATGGAATCTCCCCTCTCTGAGCAGCGTAGTATATTCTACTGAATATTGAAGGAAATTCTGAAAGCAATGTCATGTTTTTATTTGGTGTCTGGTATTAAACCAGGCAGAATTTCAATGGCATGAGTCCCAGAATGACAACACTGGTCTGTTGATGACATCAGTCTCAGAATGACAACACTGGTCTGTTGATGACATCAGTCTCATAATGACAACACTGGTCTGTTGATGACATCAGTCTCAGAATGACAACACTGGTCTGTTGATGACATCAGTCTCAGAATGACAACACTGGTCTGTTGATGACATCAGTCTCATAATGACAACACTGGTCTGTTGATGACATCAGTCTCAGAATGACAACACTGGTCTGTTGATGACATCAGTCTCATAATGACAACACTGGTCTGTTGATGACATCAGTCTCAGAATGACAACACTGGTCTGTTGATGACGTCAGTCTCAGAATGACAACACTGGTCTGTTGATGACATCAGTCTCAAAATGACAACACTGGTCTGTTGATGACATCAGTCTCAGGTGATTGGGTAATGTTAGGCTACATAACTTCATCATGATCTAGACCAGAGTCCAATGTGTTCTCTCTCTTGGCTCGGCGGTTGTCAAATTGAAGAGATACTAACTGAACTTGACCTTGACAGGGAGAGAAAAATATGTTTTCTCTCATGAAGAGTTTATGGGTTGCAGTTGGTGCATTGGAACTGTCTGTCAATCATGTGATGGTAACCTAGACAACACAGCTATAGCAACGCTGCTGTCAATCATGTGATGGTAATCTAGACAACACAGCTATAGCAACGCTGCTGTCAATCATGTGATGGTAACCTAGACAACACAGCAATAGCAACGCTGCTGTCAATCATGTGATGATAACCTAGACAACACAGCTATAGCAGCGTTGCTGTCAATCATGTGATGGTAACCTAGACAACACAGATATAGCAACGTTGCTGTCAATCATGTGATGGTAACCTAGACAACACAGCTATAGCTGTAACCCTTACCCCTGTCTTTACCTGCTACTGAGAGGAGCTGTAACCCTTACCCCTGTCTCTACTGGGTCTTTACCTGCTACTGAGAGGAGCTGTAACCCTTACCACTATCTCTACTGGGCCTTTACCTGCTACTGAGAGGAGCTGTAACCCTTACCCCTGTCTTTACCTGCTACTGAGAGGAGCTGTAACCCTTACTCCTGTCTTTACCTGCTACTGAGAGGAGCTGTAACCCTTACCCCTGTCTCTACTGGGTCTTTACCTGCTACTGAGAGGAGCTGTAACCCTTACCCCTGTCTTTACCTGCTACTGAGAGGAGCTGTAACCCTTACCCCTGTCTCTACTGGGTCTTTACCTGCTACTGAGAGGAGCTGTAACCCTTACCACTATCTCTACTGGGCCTTTACCTGCTACTGAGAGGAGCTGTAACCCTTACCCCTGTCTTTACCTGCTACTGAGAGGAGCTGTAACCCTTACTCCTGTCTTTACCTGCTACTGAGAGGAGCTGTAACCCTTACCCCTGTCTTTACCTGCTACTGAGAGGAGCTGTAACCCTTACCCCTGTCTCTACTGGGTCTTTACCTGCTACTGAGAGTAGCTGTAACCCTTACTCCTGTCTTTACCTGCTACTGAGAGGAGCAGTAACCCTTACCCCTGTCTTTACCTGCTACTGAGAGGAGCTGTAACCCTTACCCCTGTCTCTACTGGGTCTTTACCTGCTACTGAGAGGAGCTGTAACCCTTACCACTATCTCTACTGGGCCTTTACCTGCTACTGAGAGGAGCTGTAACCCTTACCCCTGTCTTTACCTGCTACTGAGAGGAGCTGTAACCCTTACTCCTGTCTTTACCTGCTACTGAGAGGAGCTGTAACCCTTACCCCTGTCTCTACTGGGTCTTTACCTGCTACTGAGAGGAGCTGTAACCCTTACCCCTGTCTCTACTGGGTCTTTACCTGCTACTGAGAGGAGCTGTAACCCTTACCCCTGTCTTTACCTGCTACTGAGAGGAGCTGTAACCCTTACCCCTGTCTTTACCTGCTACTGAGAGGAGCTGTAACCCTTACCCCTGTCTCTACTATCTCTGTCCCTGTTTCTACTGTCTTTGTCCCTGTCTCTACTATCTTTGTCTCTGTTGAGACTCTACTTAGACTTACTGAATCCATCCCGATGGGTCCTGGACTCTTAGAGAGTCTCCTCTTCCTCAGTCACTCTACTGTCTCCTCTTCCTCAGTCACTCTGTCTGGTTGTCTTAGAGAGTCTCCTCTTCCTCAATCACTCTACTGTCTTAGAGAGTCTCCTCTTCCTCAGTCACTCTCCCTGCTGTCTTAGAGAGTCTCCTCTTCCTCAGTCACTCTGTCTGCTGTCTTAGAGAGCCTCCTCTTCCTCAGTCACTCTGTCTGCTGTCTTAGAGAGTCTCCTCTTCCTCAGTCACTCTCTCTGCTGTCTTAGAGAGTCTCCTCTTCCTCAGTCACCCTGTCTGCTGTCTTAGAGAGTCTCCTCTTCCTCAGTCACTCTCTGCTGTCTTAGAGAGTCTCCTCTTCCTCAGTCACTCTGTCTGCTGTCTTAGAGAGTCTCCTCTTCCTCAGTCACTCTGTCTGCTGTCTTAGAGAGTCTCCTCTTCCTCAGTCACTCTCTCTGCTGTCTTAGAGAGTCTCCTCTTCCTCAGTCACTCTGTCTGTTGTCTTAGAGAGTCTCCTCTTCCTCAGTCACTCTCTCTGCTGTCTTAGAGAGTCTCCTCTTCCTCAGTCACTCTGTCTCTGTCTGGCTGTCTTAGAGAGTCTCACTCAAACTTAGAGAGTCTTCCCCAGTCACTCTGTCTGCTGTCTTAGAGAGTCTCCTCTTCCTCAGTCACTCTGTCTGCTGTCTTAGAGAGTCTCCTCTTCCTCAGTCACTCTCTCTGCTGTCTTAGAGAGTCTCCTCTTCCTCAGTCACTCTGTCTGCTGTCTTAGAGAGTCTCCTCTTCCTCAGTCACTCTGTCTGCTGTCTTAGAGAGTCTCCTCTTCCTCAGTCACTCTGTCTGCTGTCTTAGAGAGTCTCCTCTTCCTCAGTCACTCTCCCTGCTGTCTTAGAGAGTCTCCTCTTCCTCAGTCACTCTCTCTGCTGTCTTAGAGAGCCTCCTCTTCATCAGTCACTCTGTCTGCTGTCTTAGAGAGTCTCCTCTTCCTCAGTCACTCAGTCGGTCTGTTCAACCCCCAGCATCCCTTGCTACAGGACCTGCTCTCCATACTGTTGCAGTTTGTAGGGTTTATTACACATTTTCTGGAGGCAAAATGTTCTAAAGCTTCACACAAACCTTTTATATCGCTGCTTCCTCAGCTTGTTACGAAGTGGGAGCTGCAGAGGAGGGGGGTTACAGGGTCACAGAGGGCCACAGAGCTTTGGGCCACAGAGGGCCACAGAGCCTTGGCTCATGGAATTAGAAGCAGGACATTAATACTTTTCTCATTAACCTTGGTGACCGTAGTCATTACCGTGTCACACAGAGAGATCAGCTTAGTGGAGATACTCTGAACTCTTCTCTCCTCCGCTCCTCTTTTCCTCTCCTCTCCTCTCTTCTCCCCTCCTCTTCCCCTCTCCTCTCTTCTCCCCTCCTCCTCCCCTCTCCTCTCTTCTCCCCTCCTCTTCCCCTCTCCTCTCTTCTCCCCTCCTCTTCCCCTCTCCTCTCTTCTCCCCTCCTCTTCCCCTCTCCTCTCTTCTCCCCTCCTCCTCCCCTCTCCTCTCTTCTCCCCTCCTCTTCCCTCTCCTCTCTTCTCCCCTCCTCTTCCCTCTCCTCTCTTCTCCCCCTTTTTCCCCTCTCCTCTCTTCTCCCCCCTTTTCCCCTCTGGCGTTTAGAGTTCATTATATCCACATCTGTCTCTTATAGTGACGTTTAGAGTTCATTATATCCACATCTTATAGTGACGTTTAGAGTTCATTATATCCACATCGGTCTCTTATAGTGGCGTTTAGAGTTCATTATATCCACATCGGTCTCTTATAGTGGCGTTTAGAGTTCATTATATCCACATCGGTCTCTTATAGTGACGTTTAGAGTTCATTATATCCACATCGGTCTCTTATAGTGGCGTATAGAGTTCATTATATCCACATCGGTCTCTTATAGTGGTGTTTAGAGTTCATTATATCCACATCGGTCTCTTATAGTGACGTTTAGAGTTCATTATATCCACATCTTATAGTGACGTTTAGAGTTCATTATATCCACATCGGTCTCTTATAGTGGCGTTTAGAGTTCATTATACCCACATCGGTCTCTTATAGTGACGTTTAGAGTTCATTATATCCTCATCGGTCTCTTATAGTGGCGTTTAGAGTTCATTATATCCACATCGGTCTCTTAAAGTGGCGTTTAGAGTTCATTATATCCACATCGGTCTCTTATAGTGGCGTTTAGAGTTCATTATATCCACATCGGTCTCTTATAGTGACGTTTAGAGTTCATTATATCCACATCGGTCTCTTATAGTGACGTTTAGAGTTCATTATATCCACATCGGTCTCTTATAGTGGCGTATAGAGTTCATTATATCCACATCGGTCTCTTATAGTGGTGTTTAGAGTTCATTATATCCACATCGGTCTCTTATAGTGGCGTTTAGAGTTCATTATATCCACATCGGTCTCTTATAGTGGCGTTTAGAGTTCATTATACCCACATCGGTCTCTTATAGTGACGTTTAGAGTTCATTATATCCACATCTTATAGTGACGTTTAGAGTTCATTATATCCTCATCGGTCTCTTATAGTGGCGTTTAGAGTTCATTATATCCACATCGGTCTCTTAAAGTGGCGTTTAGAGTTCATTATATCCACATCGGTCTCTTATAGTGGCGTTTAGAGTTCATTATATCCACATCGGTCTCTTATAGTGGCGTTTAGAGTTCATTATATCCACATCGGTCTCTTATAGTGACGTTTAGAGTTCATTATATCCACATTGGTCTCTTATAGTGGCGTTTAGAGTTCATTATATCCACATCGGTCTCTTATAGTGGTGTTTAGAGTTCATTATATCCACATCGGTCTCTTATAGTGACGTTTAGAGTTCATTATATCCACATCGGTCTCTTATAGTGACGGTTAGAGTTCATTATATCCACATCTTATAGTGGCGTTTAGAGTTCATTATATCCACATCGGTCTCTTATAGTGACGTTTAGAGTTCATTATATCCACATCGGTCTCTTATAGTGGCATTTAGACTGCTGATGAGTTCATTATTTGACCGTGCTTCTTGGTGGCTGGGGTATTTAATATGTTATTTAGTCTGTAACCGTGTTCCAACACACGTGCTTCTTGGTGGCTGGGGTATTTAATATGTTATTTAGTCTGTAACCGTGTTCCAACACACGTGCTTCTTGGTGGCTGGGGTATTTAATATGTCATTTAGTCTGTAACCGTGTTCCAACACACGTGCTTCTTGGTGGCTGGGATATTTAATATGTTATTTAGTCTGTAACCGTGTTCCAACACACGTGCTTCTTGGTGGCTGGGGTATTTAATATGTTATTTAGTCTGTAACCGTGTTCCAACACACGTGCTTCTTGGTGGCTGGGGTATTTAATATGTTATTTAGTCTGTAACCGTGTTCCAACACACATGCTTCTTGGTGGCTGGGGTATTTAATATGTCATTTAGTCTGTAACCGTGTTCCAATACACGTGCTTCTTGGTGGCTGGGGTATTTAATATGTCATTTAGTCTGTAACCGTGTTCCAACACATGTGCTTCTTGGTGGCTGGGGTATTTAATATGTTATTTAGTCTGTAACCGTGTTCCAACACACGTGCTTCTTGGTGGCTGGGGTATTTAATATGTTATTTAGTCTGTAACCGTGTTCCAACACATGTGCTTCTTGGTGGCTGGGGTATTTAATATGTTATTTAGTCAGTAACCGTGTTCCAACACATGTGCTTCTTGGTGGCTGGGGTATTTAATATGTTATTTAGTCTGTAACCGTGTTCCAACACATGTGCTTCTTGGTGGCTGGGGTATTTAATATGTTATTTAGTCTGTAACCGTGTTCCAACACATGTGCTTCTTGGTGGCTGGGGTATTTAATATGTTATTTAGTCTGTAACCGTGTTCCAACACACGTGCTTCTTGGTGGCTGGGGTATTTAATATGTTATTTAGTCTGTAACCGTGTTCCAACACACGTGCTTCTTGGTGGCTGGGGTATTTAATATGTTATTTAGTCAGTAACCGTGTTCCAACACATGTGCTTCTTGGTGGCTGGGGTATTTAATATGTCATTTAGTCTGTAACCGTGTTCCAACACACGTGCTTCTTGGTGGCTGGGATATTTAATATGTCATTTAGTCTGTAACCGTGTTCCAACACACGTGCTTCTTGGTGGCTGAGGTATTTAATATGTTATTTAGTCTGTAACCGTGTTCCAACACACGTGCTTCTTGGTGGCTGGGGTATTTAATATGTCATTTAGTCAGTAACCGTGTTCCAACACATGTGCTTCTTGGTGGCTGGGGTATTTAATATGTTATTTAGTCAGTAACCTTGTTCCAACACATGTGCTTCTTGGTGGCTGGGGTATTTAATATGTTATTTAGTCAGTAACCGTGTTCCAACACATGTGCTTCTTGGTGGCTGGGGTATTTAATATGTTATTTAGTCTGTAACCGTGTTCCAACACACGTGCTTCTTGGTGGCTGGGGTATTTAATATGTCATTTAGTCTGTAACCGTGTTCCAATACATGTGCTTCTTGGTGGCTGGGGTATTTAATATGTCATTTAGTCAGTAACCGTGTTCCAACACATGTGCTTCTTGGTGGCTGGGGTATTTAATATGTTATTTAGTCTGTAACCGTGTTCCAACACATGTGCTTCTTGGTGGCTGGGTTATTTAATATGTTATTTAGTCAGTAACCGTGTTCCAACACACGTGCTTCTTGGTGGCTGGGGTATTTAATATGCTATTTAGTCTGTAACCGTGTTCCAACACATGTGCTTCTTGGTGGCTGGGATATTTAATATGTTATTTAGTCTGTAACCGTGTTCCAACACACGTGCTTCCTGTTTCATAGTCGTAACATAGTCATTCCACTAGTAACATGTATTCACCATTTTGTTGTGGTGTTTTGATTTACACATACAGTCTACAGTAACATAAACTAATTAAAATACTATTGTGTTATTAGAAATAAAATACTAATTGTATTCGAATGTTACCCAAGGCCTTCATAAACACAAACACCTTTTTTTTTGCAACAGCTTATATGAAATATATTAATTACACTGTTAGAATGTTGCAGTCAGAATGACTGCCTATTAGGTTGAAGAGGGTTCTAGTGTTAAGGGGGTTCTAGTGTTAAGGGGGGTTCAAGTGTTAAGGGGGGTTCTAGTGTTAAGGGAGGGTTCTAGTGTTAAGGGGTGTTCTAGTGTTAAGGGGGTTCTAGTGTTAAGGGGTTCTAGTGTTAAGGGTGTTCTAGTGTTAAGGGGGTTCTAGTGTTAAGGGGGGTTCTAGTGTTAAGGGAGCGTTCTAGTGTTAAGGGGGTCTAGTGTTAAGGGGGGTCTAGTGTTAAGGGGGTCTAGTGTTAAGGGGGTTCTAGTGTTAAAGGGGTTCTAGTGTTAAGGGGGTTCTAGTGTTGAGGGGGTTCTAGCATTAAGGGGTTCTAGCGTTAAGGGGTTCTAGTGTTAAGGGGGTGTGGCGTTAAGGGGTTCTAGCGTTAAGGGGTTCTAGTGTTAAGGGGGTGTGAGTAGTAGAGGAAAGGGAAAGGAGGGAGGAGGAGTGTCGGCAGAGAGAGATTTGAGCGTCTGAGTGATATCCTGCCATGGCCGCTACGCTCTGCACCGCGTTCAGCTGCAAATACATGTGATGAGAGTCTGAGTGATATCCTGCCATGGCCGCTACGCTCTGCACCGCGTTCAGCTGCAAATACATGTGATGAGAGTCTGAGTGATATTCTGCCATGGCCGCTACGCTCTGCACTGCGTTCAGCTGCAAATACATGTGATGAGAGTCTGAGTGATATCCTGCCATGGCCGCTACGCTCTGCACCGCGTTCAGCTGCAAATACATGTGATGAGCGTCTGAGTGATATTCTGCCATGGCCGCTACGCTCTGCACTGCGTTCAGCTGCAAATACATGTGATGAGAGTCTGAGTGATATCCTGCCATGGCCGCTACGCTCTGCACTGCGTTCAGCTGCAAATACATGTGATGAGAGTCTGAGTGATATCCTGCCATGGCCTCTACGCTCTGCACCGCGTTCAGCTGCAAATACATGTGATGAGAGTCTGAGTGATATCCTGCCATGGCCGCTACGCTCTGCACCGCGTTCAGCTGCAAATACATGTGATGAGCGTCTGAGTGATATCCTGCCATGGCCGCTACGCTCTGCACCGCGTTCAGCTGCAAATCCATTTGATGCCATTGTTATGTAACTGTCATCATCATACCAGGCTCTTGAGAGAGGACAGGGAGGGAGAGAGTGAGAGAGGGAGGGAGGGAAGGAGAGATGGAAGGAGAGAGGGAGGGAAGGAGAGAGGGAGGGAGGGAATGAGAGAGGGAGGGAGGGAAGGATAAAGGGAAGGAGAGAGGGAGGGGGGAAGGAGAGAGGGAGGGAAGGAGAGAGGGAGAGAGGGAGGGAAAGAGAGACGGAGGGAGGGAGGGAATGAGAGAGGTAGGGGAGGGAGGGAAGGAGAGAGGGAGGGAGGGAGGGAAGGAAGAAGAGAGGGAGGGAATGAGAGAGGGAGGGAGGGAAGGAGAGAGGGAGGGAGGGAACTAGAGAGGGAGGGATGGGAAGGTAGAAGGAGAAAATGAGGGACGGACGTTGGGAGTGACTGAGGGAGAGAGGTGGAGTCACAGGGGGGACACAAACTAGTCCTATTGAAAGTAACCCAATCTTTGTATTTGTATGATCACCTCGTTAAGGGAACAGTCAGGTATGGTAGAGAACACCTCGTTAAGGGAACAGTCAGGAATATTATTGTGTATCGTGGTAGAGAACACCTCGTTAAGGGAACAGTCAGGTATGTTATTGTGTATCGTGGTAGAGAACACCTCGTTAAGGGAACAGTCAGGTATATTATTGTGTATCGTTGTAGAGAACACCTCGTTAAGGGAACAGTCAGGTATATTATTGTGTATCGTGGTAGAGAACACCTCGTTAAGGGAACAGTCAGGTATATTATTGTGTATCGTGGTAGAGAACACCTCGTTAAGGGAACAGTCAGGTATGTTGTTGTGTATCGTGGTAGAGAACACCTCGTTAAGGGAACAGTCAGGTATATTATTGTGTATCGTGGTAGAGAACACCTCGTTAAGGGAACAGTCAGGTATATTATTGTGTATCGTGGTAGAGAACACCTCGTTAAGGGAACAGTCAGGTATATTATTGTGTATCGTGGTAGAGAACACCTCGTTAAGGGAACAGTCAGGTATATTATTGTGTATCGTGGTAGAGAACACCTCGTTAAGGGAACAGTCAGGTATGGTAGAGAACACCTCGTTAAGGGAACAGTCAGGTATATTATTGTGTATCGTGGTAGAGAACACCTCGTTAAGGGACCAGTCAGGTATATTATTGTGTATAGTGGTAGAGAACACCTCGTTAAGGGAACAGTCAGGTATATTATTGTGTATCGTGGTAGAGAACACCTCGTTAAGGGAACAGTCAGGTATGTTATTGTGTATCGTGGTAGAGAACACCTCATTAAGGGAACAGTCAGGTATGGTAGAGAACACCTCGTTAAGGGACCAGTCAGGTATGGTAGAGAACACCTCGTTAAGGGAACAGTCAGGTATATTATTGTGTATCGTGGTAGAGATCACCTCGTTAAGGGACCAGTCAGGTATATTATTGTGCATCGTGGTAGAGAACACCTCGTTAAGGGAACAGTCAGGTATGTTATTGTGCATCGTGGTAGAGAACACCTCGTTAAGGGAACAGTCAGGTATGGTAGAGAACACCTCGTTAAGGTAACAGTTAGGTATGTTATTGTGTATCGTGGTAGAGAACACCTCGTTAAGGGAACAGTTAGGTATGTTATTGTGTATCGTGGTAGAGAACACCTCGTTAAGAGAACAGTTAGGTATGTTATTGTGTATCGTGGTAGAGAACACCTCGTTAAGGGACCAGTCAGGTATATTATTGTGTATAGTGGTAGAGAACACCTCGTTAAGGGAACAGTCAGGTATGTTATTGTGTATCGTGGTAGAGAACACCTCGTTAAGGGAACAGTCAGGTATGTTATTGTGTATCGTGGTAGAGAACACCTCGTTAAGGGAACAGTCAGGTATGGTAGAGAACACCTCGTTTAGGGACCAGTCAGGTATGTTGTTGTGTATCGTGGTAGAGAACACCTCGTTAAGGGAACAGTCAGGTATATTATTGTGTATCGTGGTAGAGAACACCTCATTAAGGGAACAGTCAGGTATATTATTGTGTATCGTGGTAGAGAACACCTCGTTAAGGGAACAGTCAGGTATGGTAGAGAACACCTCATTAAGGGAACAGTCAGGTATGTTATTGTGTATCGTGGTAGAGAACACCTCGTTAAGGGAACAGTCAGGTATATTATTGTGTATCATGGTAGAGAACACCTCGTTAAGGGAACAGTCAGGTATGGTAGAGAACACCTCGTTAAGGGACCAGTCAGGTATGTTATTGTGTATCGTGGTAGAGAACACCTCGTTAAGGGAACAGTCAGGTATATTATTGTGTATCGTGGTAGAGAACACCTCGTTAAGGGAACAGTCAGGTATATTATTGTGTATCGTGGTAGAGAACACCTCGTTAAGGGAACAGTCAGGTATATTATTGTGTATCGTGGTAGAGAACACCTCGTTAAGGGAACAGTCAGGTATATTATTGTGTGTCGTGGTAGAGAACACCTCGTTAAGGGAACAGTCAGGTATGTTAGAGAACACCTCGTTAAGGGAACAGTCAGGTATGTTATTGTGTATCGTGGTAGAGAACACCTCGTTAAGGGAACAGTCAGGTATGTTGTTGTGTATCGTGGTAGAGAACACCTCGTTAAGGGAACAGTCAGGTATATTATTGTGTATTGTGGTAGAGAACACCTCGTTAAGGGACCAGTCAGGTATGTTAGAGAACACATCGTTAAGGGAACAGTCAGGTATGTTATTGTGTATCGTGGTAGAGAACACCTCGTTAAGGGAACAGTCAGGTATGTTGTTGTGTATTGTGGTAGAGAACACCTCGTTAAGGGAACAGTCAGGTATATTATTGTGTATTGTGGTAGAGAACACCTCGTTAAGGGAACAGTCAGGTATATTATTGTGTATTGTGGTAGAGAGCACCTCGTTAAGGGAACAGTCAGGTATGTTATTGTGTATCGTGGTAGAGAACACCTCGTTAAGGGAACAGTCAGGTATGTTGTTGTGTATCGTGGTAGAGAACACCTCGTTAAGGGAACAGTCAGGTATATTATTGTGTATCGTGGTAGAGAACACCTCGTTAAGGGAACAGTCAGGTATGTTATTGTGTATCGTGGTAGAGAACACCTCGTTAAGGGAACAGTCAGGTATGTTGTTGTGTATCGTGGTAGAGAACACCTCGTTAAGGGAACAGTCAGGTATATTATTGTGTATCGTGGTAGAGAACACCTCGTTAAGGGAACAGTCAGGGACCAGTCAGGTATGTTATTGTGTATTGTGGTAGAGAACAAGCAAGCTGGTCCTGGGACGCTGTTCACAAACACAAACACACCCTACAGAGCCCCAGGACAGCAGCACAATTAGACCCAACCAAATCATCAGAAATCAAAAAGATAATTACTTGACACATTGGAAAGAATTAACAAAAAAACAGAGCAAAATGGAATGTTATTTGGCCCTAAACAGAGAGTACACAGTGGCAGAATACCTGATCACAGTGACTGACCCAAACTTAAGGAAAGCTTTGACTATGTACAGACTCAGTGAGCATAGCCTTGCTATTGAGAAAGGCCGCCGTAGGCAGACATGGCTCTCAAGAGAAGACAGGCTATGTGCTCACTGCCCACAAAATGAGGTGGAAACTGAGCTGCACTTCCTAACTTCCTGTCCAATGTATGACCATATTAGAGAGACATATTTCCCTCAGATTACACAGATCCACAAAGAATTAGAAAATTATAGACTCTTAGCATTCAATTAACACCCAATTTGATATGTTCCTATAAACTTCACATGTTGGTGCTCGTGTCATTTTACACCCAATTTGATATGTTCCTATAAACTTCACATGTTGGTGCTCATGGGTCATTTTACACCCAATTTGATATGTTCCTATAAACTTCACATGTTGGTGCTCATGGGTCATTTTACACCCAATTTGATATGGTCCTATAAACTTCACATGTTGGTGCTCATGTGTCATTTTACACCCAATTTGATATGTTCCTATAAACTTCACATGTTGGTGCTCATGGGTCCTTTTACACCCAATTTGATATGTTCCTATAAACTTCACATGTTGGTGCTCATGGGTCATTTTACACCCAATTTGATATGTTCCTATAAACGTCACATGTTTGTGCTCATGGGTCCTTTTCCACCCAATTTGATATGTTCCTATAAAAGTCACATGTTGGTGCTCATGGGTCCTTTTCCACCCAATTTGACATGTTCCTATGAACTTCTCATGTTGGTGCTCATGGGTCCATTTCGATGGAAACACCCTGTTCCTTCTAATTCATTAAATGTTTTGTCTGGTCTGACAAAGTGAACTTAAAAAAAAAATCTGTATAACAGGAAATGTGATAATGTATAACAGGAAATGTGATAATGTATAACAGGAAATGTGATAATGTATAACAGGAAATGTGATAATGTATAACAGGAAATGTGATAATGTATGTGTTTGACTGAAGACCCAGATCTCTCTAGTCATTTAGCTGAACCACCTCGGCGTTACGATCACAGGGAAACTGTCTCTTGTGTCCACGTCAAATCAGAAGAAAGTTCACAGGTCAACCGTACTGTCAACCCCCTCTTTTCTTCTCCTTTTGACGTGGGATGTTCAACCGCAAGGGGACATCGTTTACCATTCCTCCCCTTTGTACTTTACCTTGTAGTCCGTGTGGGAGGTTTCATAACCCCCACACAGGATGTGTATCATGACCCCCCCACACAGGATGTGTATCATAACCCCCCCCCCCCACACAGGATGTGTATCATGACCCCCTCCCACAGGGTGTGTATCATGACCCCCCCCCCCCCACAGGATGTGTATCATGACCCCCCCCAGGGTGTGTATCATGACCCCCCCCCCACAGGGTGTGTATCATGACCCCCCCACAGGGTGTGTATCATGACCCCCCCCCACACAGGGTGTGTATCATGACCCCCACCACAGGGTGTGTATCATGACCCCCTCCCACAGGATGTGTATCATGACCCCCCCACAGGGTGTGTATCATGACCCCCCCACAGGGTGTGTATCATGACCCCCCACCACAGGATGTGTATCATAACCCCCTCCCACAGGGTGTGTATCATAACCCCCCCCCCCACACAGGGTGTGTATCATGACCCCCCCCCCACAGGGTGTGTTGATTTCCATGTGTCATACGTAGGTGGATGTGTTCATTGTATACCAGGTCATGGCCTGATGTTGAACCGAACTACCTACTGGGTAGAGATGTGTTCATTGTATACCAGGTCATGGCCTGATGTTGAACCGAACTACCTACTGGGTAGAGATGTGTTCATTGTATACCAGGTCATGGCCTGATGTTGAACCGAACTCCCTACTGGGTAGAGATGTGTTCATTGTATACCAGGTCATGGCCTGATGTTGAACCGAACTCCCTACTGGGTAGAGATGTGTTCATTGTAGACCAGGTCATGGCCTGATGCTGAACCGAACTCCCTACTGGGTAGAGATGTGTTCATTGTATACCAGGTTATGGCCTGATGTTGAACCGAACTCCCTACTGGGTAGAGATGTGTTCATTGTATACCAGGTCATGGCCTGATGTTGAACCGAACTCCCTACTGGGTAGAGATGTGTTCATTGTATACCAGGTCATGGCCTGATGTTGAACCGAACTCCCTACTGGGTAGAGATGTGTTCATTGTATACCAGGTCATGGCCTGATGTTGAACCGAACTCCCTACTGGGTAGAGATGTGTTCATTGTAGACCAGGTCATGGCCTGATGTTGAACCGAACTACCTACTGGGTAGAGATGTGTTCATTGTATACCAGGTCATGGCCTGATGTTGAACCGAACTCCCTACTGGGTAGAGATGTGTTCATTGTATACCAGGTCATGGCCTGATGTTGAACCGAACTCCCTACTGGGTAGAGATGTGTTCATTGTAGACCAGGTCATGGCCTGATGTTGAACCGAACTCCCTACTGGGTAGAGATGTGTTCATTGTAGACCAGGTCATGGCCTGATGTTGAACCGAACTCCCTACTGGGTAGAGATGTGTTCATTGTAGACCAGGTCATGGCCTGATGTTGAACCGAACTACCTACTGGGTAGAGATGTGTTCATTGTATACCAGGTCATGGCCTGATGTTGAACCGAACTCCCTACTGGGTAGAGATGTGTTCATTGTATACCAGGTCATGGCCTGATGTTGAACCGAACTCCCTACTGGGTAGAGATGTGTTCATTGTAGACCAGGTCATGGCCTGATGTTGAACCGAACTCCCTACTGGGTAGAGATGTGTTCATTGTAGACCAGGTCATGGCCTGATGTTGAACCGAACTCCCTACTGGGTAGAGATGTGTTCATTGTAGACCAGGTCATGGCCTGATGTTGAACCGAACTCCCTACTGGGTAGAGATGTGTTCATTGTAGACCAGGTCATGGCCTGATGTTGAACCGAACTACCTACTGGGTAGAGATGTGTTCATTGTAGACCAGGTCATGGCCTGATGTTGAACCGAACTACCTACTGGGTAGAGATGTGTTCATTGTAGACCAGGTCATGGCCTGATGTTGAACCGAACTCCCTACTGGGTAGAGATGTGTTCATTGTAGACCAGGTCATGGCCTGATGTTGAACCGAACTACCTACTGGGTAGAGATGTGTTCATTGTATACCAGGTCATGGCCTGATGTTGAACCGAACTACCTACTGGGTAGAGATGTGTTCATTGTAGACCAGGTCATGGCCTGATGTTGAACCGAACTACCTACTGGGTAGAGATGTGTTCATTGTAGACCAGGTCATGGCCTGATGTTGAACCGAACTCCCTACTGGGTAGAGATGTGTTCATTGTAGACCAGGTCATGGCCTGATGCTGAACCGAACTCCCTACTGGGTAGAGATGTGTTCATTGTAGACCAGGTCATGGCCTGATGCTGAACCGAACTCCCTACTGGGTAGAGATGTGTTCATTGTAGACCAGGTCATGGCCTGATGTTGAACCGAACTACCTACTGGGTAGAGATGTGTTCATTGTAGACCAGGTCATGGCCTGATGTTGAACCGAACTCCCTACTGGGTAGAGATGTGTTCATTGTAGACCAGGTCATGGCCTGATGTTGAACCGAACTACCTACTGGGTAGAGATGTGTTCATTGTATACCAGGTCATGGCCTGATGTTGAACCGAACTACCTACTGGGTAGAGATGTGTTCATTGTAGACCAGGTCATGGCCTGATGTTGAACCGAACTACCTACTGGGTAGAGATGTGTTCATTGTAGACCAGGTCATGGCCTGATGTTGAACCGAACTCCCTACTGGGTAGAGATGTGTTCATTGTAGACCAGGTCATGGCCTGATGCTGAACCGAACTCCCTACTGGGT
>NW_027016058.1:82500-100000 GCF_036934945.1 Oncorhynchus masou masou | reverse complement strand
GGGTATTTTAGTGTTCATCTCTAGTGATTAGTGGGTATTTTAGTGTTCATCTCTTCTCTTGCCAACATCAAATCAAATGTTGTTGGTCTCGAGCCAAATACAGTAGACTTTACAGTAATACAGTAGACCAGGCCATCTAGATGGGAGGAGTCATTATCTGTGGAACAAGGCCATCTAGATGGGAGGAGTCATTATCTGTGGAACCAGGCCATCTAGATGGGAGGAGTCATTATCTGTGGAACCAGGCCATCTAGATGGGAGGAGTCATTACCTGTAGAACCAGGCCATCTAGATGGGAGGAGTCATTATCTGTGGAACCAGGCCAACTAGATGGGAGGAGTCATTATCTGTGGAACGAGGCCATCTAGATGGGAGGAGTCATTATCTGTGGAACCAGGCCATCTAGATGGGAGGAGTCATTATCTGTGGAACGAGGCCATCTAGATGGGAGGAGTCATTATCTGTGGAACCAGGCCATCTAGATGGGAGGAGTCATTATCTGTGGAACGAGGCCATCTAGATGGGAGGAGTCATTACCAGTGAAACCAGGCCATCTAGATGGGAGGAGTCATTACCAGTGAAACCAGGCCATCTAGATGGGAGGAGTCATTATCTGTGAAACCAGGCCATCTAGATGGGAGGAGTCATTATCTGTGGAACCAGGCCATCTAGATGGGAGGAGTCATTATCTGTGAAACCAGGCCATCTAGATGGGAGGAGTCATTATCTTTGAAACCAGGCCATCTAGATGGGAGGAGTCATTATCTGTGAAACCAGGCCATCTAGATGGGAGGAGTCATTATCTGTGAAACCATGCCAACTAGGTGGGAGGAGTCATTATCTGTGACCTTTTCAACTGTCAGTGCCGTGTTGAACAAGGCAGTTGTTCTGTTCATGCAGTCAGATTGAGGAACAAAAGACTGGAAGTGTGATGAGAATTCAAAGCAGTATAATACGATAACTCTCTTTTCCCCCCCAAGGGAATATAATCTATAAATATAATCTGTATGTTCAAACATTGGTAATCTGATATGAATACCTCTGAGGTGACTTAGTCTACAGCTGTCTCCAAATCCAGGCTAGTTGAAGACTAGTAAACTGGGGCTGCAGGGTAGCCTAGTGGTTAGAGTGGAGGGGCGGCAGGGTAGCCTAGTGGTTAGAGTGGAGGGGCGACAGGGTAGACTAGTGGTTAGAGTGGAGGGGAGGTAGGGTAGTCTAGTGGTTAGAGGGGAGGGGCGGCAGGGTAGCCTAGTGGTTAGAGTGGAGGGGAGGTAGGGTAGTCTAGTGGTTAGAGTGGAGGGGCGGCAGGGTAGCCTAGTGGTTAGAGGGAGGGGCGGCAGGGTAGCCTAGTGGTTAGAGTGGAGGGGCGGCAGGGTAGCCTAGTGGTTAGAGTGGAGGGGAGGTAGGGTAGTCTAGTGGTTAGAGTGGAGGGGGGGCAGGGTAGCCTAGTGGTTAGAGTGGAGGGGAGGTAGGGTAGCCTAGTGGTTAGAGTGGAGGGGCGGCAGGGTAGCCTAGTGGTTAGAGTGGAGGGGCGGCAGGGTAGCCTAGTGGTTAGAGTGGAGGGGCGGCAGGGTAGACTAGTGGTTAGAGTGGAGGGGCGGCAGGGTAGCCTATTGGTTAGAGTGGAGGGGCGTTAGGTAGACTAGTGGTTAGAGTGTAGAGGCGGCAGGGTAGCCTAGTGGTTAGAGTGTAGAGGCGGCAGGGTGGCCTAGTGGTTAGAGTGGAGGGGCGGCAGGGTAAACTAGTGGTTAGAGTGGAGGGGCGGCAGGGTAGATTAGTGGTTAGAGTGGAGGGGCGGCAGGGTAGCCTAGTGGTTAGAGTGGAGGGGCGGCAGGGTAGCCTATTGGTTAGAGTGGAGGGGCGGCAGGGTAGCCTAGTGGTTAGAGTGGAGGGGCGGCAGGGTAGCCTAGTGGTTAGAGTGGAGGGGCGGCAGGGTAGCCTAGTGGTTAGAGTGGAGGGGCGGCAGGTTAGACTAGTGGTTAGAGTGGAGGTAGCCTAGTGGTTATAGTGGAGGGGTGGCAGGGTAGACTAGTGGTTAGAGTGGAGGTAGCCTACTGGTTAGAGTGGAGGGGCGGCAGGGTAGCCTAGTGGTTAGAGTGGAGGGGCGGCAGGGTAGCCTAGTGGTTAGAGTGGAGGGGAGTCAGGGAAGCCTAGTGGTTAGAGCGGAGGGGCGGCAGGGTAGCCTAGTGGTTAGAGTGGAGGGGCGGCAGGGTAGCCTAGTGGTTAGAGTGGAGGGCGGCAGGGTAGACTAGTGGTTAGAGTGGAGGGGCGGCAGGGTAGCCTAGTGGTTAGAGTGGAGGGGCGGCAGGGTAGCCTAGTGGTTAGAGTGGAGGGGCGTCAGGGCAGCCTAGTGGTTAGAGCGTTGGACTTGTAACCAGAAGGTTGCAAGTTCAAACCCCCGAGCTGACAAGGTACAAATCTGTCGTTCTGCCCCTGAACAGGCAGTTAACCCCACTGTTCCCAGGCCGTCATTGAAAATAAGAATTAGTTCTTAACTGACTTGCCTCGTTAAATAAAGGTAAAATAAATAAAAAAACTCTAATGAGCCCCGAGGCTATGGGCCCCTGGTCTGAGTGGAGAGTTAACTTCCTTTAGCTGGACTGATTAATAAACGAGACGCTGTTGATTTATTTAGTCGCCCCATTGATGCCTGGGTAAGGATACCCCAGTGGGGCTTCGCGTTTGAATAGGCCTCATCAGCCCCTGTTTCCATCAATTAAAACGTGGTAGAATTTTAAGCCTCCTTTTTTTCCCTCTTAAAGGGATGAATTCAACTCCCCTTTAAATCAGCTCTGCTTGTTTGAAGGGGATTGTTGCTGAATGCAAGTGAGCTGCAGGTTAAATGTGAGACATACAAATACTGTATAGTTGCACGTGCACAACGCTAACATGAATTGATTGCTACTTTTAATACAGACCGCTAATAGCTGTTTTCATCAAATCCAATTTTATTGGTCACATGGTTAGCAGATGTTGTGCTTCTAGTTTCTAGTTCCGACAATGCAGTAATAACCAACGAGTAATCTAACCTAACAATTCCACAACAACCACCTTATACACACAAGTGTAAAGGAATGAATAAGAATATTTACATAGAAATATATGGATGAGCGATGGCCGAACGGCATAGGAAAGATGCAGTAGATGGTATAGAGTACAGTCAATGTGGAGGCTATATACAGGGGGTACCGGTACAGAGTCAATGTGGAGGCTATATACAGGGGGTACCAGTACAGAGTCAATGTGGAGGCTATATACAGGTGGTACCGGTACAGAGTCAATGTGGAGGCTATATACAGGGGGTACCAGTACAGAGTCAATGTGGAGGCTATATACAGGGGGTACCGGTACAGAGTAAATGTGGAGGCTATATACAGGGGGTACCAGTACAGAGTCAATGTGGAGGCTATATACAGGGGGTACCAGTACAGAGTCAATGTGGAGGCTATATACAGGGGTACCGGTATAGAGTAAATGTGGAGGCTATATACAAGGGGTACCGGTACAGAGTCAATGTGGAGGCTATATACAGGGGGTACCGGTACAGAGTCAATGTGGAGGCTATATACAGGGGGTACCGGTACAGAGTCAATGTGGAGGCTATATACACGGGGTACCGGTACAGAGTCAATGTGGAGGCTATATACAGGGGGTACTGGTACAGAGTCAATGTGGAGGCTATATACAGGGTGTTACGGTACAGAGTCAATGTTGAGGCTATATACAGGGGGGTACTGGTACAGAGTCAATGTGGAGGCTATATACAGGGGGTTACGGTACAGAGTCAATGTGGAGGCTATATACAGGGTGTTACGGTACAGAGTCAATGTGGAGGCTATATACAGGGTGTTACGGTACAGAGTCAATGTGGAGGCTATATACAGGGGGGTACTGGTACAGAGTCAATGTGGAGGCTATATACAGGGGTACTGGTACAGAGTCAATGTGGAGGCTATATACAGGGGGTACCTGTACAGAGTCAATGTGGAGGCTATATACAGGGGGTACCGGTACAGAGTCAATGTGGAGGCTATATACAGGGGCTACCTGTACAGAGTCAATGTGGAGGCTATATACAAGGTGCTACGGTACAGAGTCAATGTGGAGGCTATATACAGGGGGTACCGGTATAGAGTAAATGTGGAGGCTATATACAAGGGGTACCGGTACAGAGTCAATGTGGAGGCTATATACAGGGGGTACCGGTACAGAGTCAATGTGGAGGCTATATACAGGGGGTACCGGTACAGAGTCAATGTGGAGGCTATATACAGGGGGTACCGGTACAGAGTCAATGTGGAGGCTATATGCAGGGTGTTACGGTACAGAGTCAATGTGGAGGCTATATACAGGGGGGTACTGGTACAGAGTCAATGTGGAGGCTATATACAGGGGGTTACGGTACAGAGTTAATGTGGAGGCTATATACAGGGTGTTACGGTACAGAGTCAATGTGGATGCTATATACAGGGTATTACGGTACAGAGTCAATGTGGAGGCTATATACAGGGTGTTACGGTACAGAGTCAATGTGGAGGCTATATACAGGGGGTACCGGTACAGAGTCAATGTGGAGGCTATATACAGGGTGTTACGGTACAGAGTCAATGTGGAGGCTATATACAGGGCGTACCAGTACAGAGTCAATGTGGAGGCTATATACAGTGTGTTACGGTACAGAGTCAATGTGGAGGCTATATACAGGGGGTATCGGTACAGAGTCAATGTGGAGGCTATATACAGGGTGTTACGGTACAGAGTCAATGTGGAGGCTATATACAGGGTATTACGGTACAGAGTCAATGTGGAGGCTATATACAGGGGGTACCGGTACAGAGTCAATGTGGAGGCTATATACAGGGTGTTACGGTACAGAGTCAATGTGGAGGCTATATACAGGGGGTATCGGTACAGAGTCAATGTGGAGGCTATATACAGGGTGTTACGGTACAGAGTCAATGTGGAGGCTATATACAGGGTATTACGGTACAGAGTCAATGTGGAGGCTATATACAGGGGGTTGACCGGTACAGAGTCAATGTGGAGGCTATATACAGGGTGTTACGGTACAGAGTCAATGTGGAGGCTATATATACAGGGGGTACCGGTACAGAGTCAATGTGGAGGCTATATACAGGGTGTTACGGTACAGAGTCAATGTGGAGGCTGTATACAGGGGGTACCAGTAGAGAGTCAAGGTGGAGGCTATATACAGGGTGTTACGGTACAGAGTCAATGTGGAGGCTATATACAGGGGGTACCGGTACAGAGTCAATGTGGAGGCTATATACAGGGTGTTACGGTACAGAGTCAATGTGGAGGCTGTATACAGGGGTACCGGTACAGAGTCAATGTGGAGGCTATATACAGGGGGTACCGGTACAGTGTCAATGTGGAGGCTATATACAGGGGGTACCGGTACAGAGTCAATGTGGAGGCTGTATACAAGGGGTACCGGTACAGAGTCAATGTGGAGGCTATATACAGGGGGTACCGGTACAGAGTCAATGTGGAGGTTATATACAGGGTGTTACGGTACAGAGTCAATGTGGAGGCTATATACAGGGGGTACCGGTACAGAGTCAATATGGAGGCTATATACAGGGGGTACCAGTATAGAGTCAATGTGGAGGCTATATACAGGGGGTACCAGTACAGAGTCAATGTGGAGGCTATATACAGGGGGTACCGGTACAGAGTCAATGTGGAGGCTATATACAGGGGGTACCAGTACAGAGTCAATGTGGAGGCTATATACAGGTGGTACCGGTACAGAGTCAATGTGGAGGCTATATACAGGGGGTACCAGTACAGAGTCAATGTGGAGGCTATATACAGGGGGTACCGGTACAGAGTAAATGTGGAGGCTATATACAGGGGGTACCAGTACAGAGTCAATGTGGAGGCTATATACAGGGGGTACCAGTACAGAGTCAATGTGGAGGCTATATACAGGGGGTACCGGTATAGAGTAAATGTGGAGGCTATATACAAGGGGTACCGGTACAGAGTCAATGTGGAGGCTATATACAGGGGGTACCGGTACAGAGTCAATGTGGAGGCTATATACAGGGGGTACCGGTACAGAGTCAATGTGGAGGCTATATACACGGGGTACCGGTACAGAGTCAATGTGGAGGCTATATACAGGGGGTACTGGTACAGAGTCAATGTGGAGGCTATATACAGGGTGTTACGGTACAGAGTCAATGTTGAGGCTATATACAGGGGGTACTGGTACAGAGTCAATGTGGAGGCTATATACAGGGGGTTACGGTACAGAGTCAATGTGGAGGCTATATACAGGGTGTTACGGTACAGAGTCAATGTGGAGGCTATATACAGGGTGTTACGGTACAGAGTCAATGTGGAGGCTATATACAGGGGGGTACTGGTACAGAGTCAATGTGGAGGCTATATACAGGGGGTACTGGTACAGAGTCAATGTGGAGGCTATATACAGGGGGTACCTGTACAGAGTCAATGTGGAGGCTATATACAGGGGGTACCGGTACAGAGTCAATGTGGAGGCTATATACAGGGGGTACCGGTACAGAGTCAATGTGGAGGCTATATACAGGGGGTACCGGTACAGAGTCAATGTGGAGGCTATATACAGGGGGTACCGGTACAGAGTCAATGTGGAGGCTGTATACAGGGGGTACCGGTACAGAGTCAATGTGGAGGCTATATACAGGGGGTACCGGTACAGAGTCAATGTGGAGGCTATATACAGGGTGTTAGAGTACAGAGTAAATGTGGAGGCTATATACAGGGTGTTACGGTACAGAGTCAATGTGGAGGCTATATACAGTGGGTACCGGTACAGAGTCAATGTGGAGGCTGTATACAGGGAGTACCGGTACAGAGTCAATGTGGAGGCTATATACAGGGGGTACCGGTACAGAGTCAATGTGGAGGCTGTATACAAGGGGTACCGGTACAGAGTCAATGTGGAGGCTATATACAGGGGGTACCGGTACAGAGTCAATGTGGAGGTTATATACAGGGTGTTACGGTACAGAGTCAATGTGGAGGCTATATACAGGGGGTACCGGTACAGAGTCAATGTGGAGGCTATATACAGGGGGTACCGGTACAGAGTCAATGTGGAGGCTATATACAGGGGGTACCGGTACAGAGTCAATGTGGAGGCTATATACAGGGGGTACCGGTACAGAGTCAATGTGGAGGCTATATACAGGGGGTACCGGTACAGAGTCAATGTGGAGGCTATATACAGGGTGTTAGAGTACAGAGTCAATGTGGAGGCTATATACAGGGTGTTACGGTACAGAGTCAATGTGGAGGCTATATACAGTGGGTACCGGTACAGAGTCAATGTGGAGGCTGTATACAGGGAGTACCGGTACAGAGTCAATGTGGAGGCTATATACAGGGGGTACCGGTACAGAGTCAATGTGGAGGCTGTATACAAGGGGTACCGGTACAGAGTCAATGTGGAGGCTATATACAGGGGGTACCGGTACAGAGTCAATGTGGAGGCTATATACAGGGTGTTACGGTACAGAGTCAATGTGGAGGCTATATACAGGGGGTCAATGTGGAGGCTATATACAGGTACAGAGTCAATGTGGAGGCTATATACAGGGGGTACCGGTACAGAGTCAATGTGGAGGCTATATACAGGGGGTACCGGTACAGAGTCAATGTGGAGGCTATTATATACAGGGGGTACCGGTACAGAGTCAATGTGGAGGCTATATACAGGGGGTACCGGTACAGAGTCAATGTGGAGGCTATATACAGGGGGTACCGGTACAGAGTCAATGTGGAGGCTGGGGGTACCGGAGTCAATGTGGAGGCTATATACAGGGGGTACCGGTACAGAGTCAATGTGGAGGCTATATACAGGGTACAGGTACTATATACAGGTACAGAGTCAATGTGGAGGCTATATACAGGGGGTACCGGTACAGAGTCAATGTGGTGGCTATATACAGGGTGTTACGGTACAGAGTCAATGTGGAGACTATATACAGGGGGTACCGGTACAGAGTCAATGTGGAGGCTATATACAGGGGGTACCGGTACAGAGTCAATGTGGTGGCTATATACAGGGGGTACCTTACAGAGTCAATGTGGAGGCTATATACAGGGGGTTACCGGTACAGAGTCAATGTGGAGGCTATATACAGGGGGTACCGGTACAGAGTCAATGTGGTGGCTATATACAGGGTGTTACGGTACAGAGTCAATGTGGAGACTATATACAGGGGGTACCGGTACAGAGTCAATGTGGAGGCTATATACAGGGGGTACCGGTACAGAGTCAATGTGGAGGCTATATACAGGGGTACCGGTACAGAGTCAATGTGGAGGCTATATACAGGGGGTACCGGTACAGAGTCAATGTGGAGGCTATATACAGGGGGTACCGGTACAGAGTCAATGTGGAGGCTATATACAGGGGGTACCGGTACAGAGTCAATGTGGTGGCTATATACAGGGTGTTACGGTACAGAGTCAATGTGGAGACTATATACAGGGGGTACTGGTACAGAGTCAATGTGGAGGCTATATACAGGGGGTACCGGTACAGAGTCAATGTGGTGGCTATATACAGGGGGTACCCTTACAGAGTCAATGTGGTGGCTATATACAGGGGGTACCCTTACAGAGTCAATGTGGAGGCTATATACAGGGGGTACCGGTACAGAGTCAATGTGGTGGCTATATACAGGGTATTACGGTACAGAGTCAATGTGGAGGCTATATACAGGGGGTACCGGTACAGAGTCAATGTGGTGGCTATATACAGGGTATTACGGTACAGAGTCAATGTGGAGGCTGTATACAGGGGGTACTGGTACAGAGTCAATGTGGAGGCTATATACAGGGGGTACCGGTACAGAGTCAATGTGGAGGCTATATACAGGGGGTACCGGTACAGAGTCAATGTGGAGGCTATATACAGGGGGTACCGGTACAGAGTCAATGTGGTGGCTATATACAGGGTGTTACGGTACAGAGTCAATGTGGAGACTATATACAGGGGGTACCGGTACAGAGTCAATGTGGAGGCTATATACAGGGGGTACCGGTACAGAGTCAATGTGGTGGCTATATACAGGGGGTACCCTTACAGAGTCAATGTGGAGGCTATATACAGGGGTTACCGGTACAGAGTCAATGTGGAGGCTATATACAGGGGGTACCGGTACAGAGTCAATGTGGTGGCTATATACAGGGTGTTACGGTACAGAGACAATGTGGAGACTATATACAGGGGGTACCGGTACAGAGTCAATGTGGAGGCTATATACAGGGGGTACCGGTACAGAGTCAATGTGGAGGCTATATACAGGGGTACGGTACAGAGTCAATGTGGAGGCTATATACAGGGGGGTACAGAGTCAATGTGGAGGCTATATACAGGGGTACCGGTACAGAGTCAATGTGGAGGCTATATACAGGGGGTACCGGTACAGAGTCAATGTGGTGGCTATATACAGGGTGTTACGGTACAGAGTCAATGTGGAGACTATATACAGGGGGTACTGGTACAGAGTCAATGTGGAGGCTATATACAGGGGGTACCGGTACAGAGTCAATGTGGTGGCTATATACAGGGGGTACCCTTACAGAGTCAATGTGGTGGCTATATACAGGGGGTACCCTTACAGAGTCAATGTGGAGGCTATATACAGGGGGTACCGGTACAGAGTCAATGTGGTGGCTATATACAGGGTATTACGGTACAGAGTCAATGTGGAGGCTATATACAGGGGGTACCGGTACAGAGTCAATGTGGTGGCTATATACAGGGTATTACGGTACAGAGTCAATGTGGAGGCTATATACAGGGGACAGATCAGACATGTAATATTCATTTCTTTATCTTCATTGTTTTATATTGTCAGACAGTTTATCTTGGCCTATAGCACAGGGCCCATCTGGTCGACAGACAGTTTAGCTTGGCCTATAGCACAGGGCTCATCTGGTCAACAGACAGTTTATCTTGGCCTATAGCACAGGGCTCATCTGGTCAACAGACAGTTTATCTTGGCCTATAGCACAGGGCTCATCTGGTCGACAGACAGTTTAGCTTGGCCTATAGCACAGGGCTCATCTGGTCAACAGACAGTTTATCTTGGCCTATAGCACAGGGCTCATCTGGTCAACAGACAGTTTATCTTGGCCTATAGCACAGGGCTCATCTGGTCGACAGACAGTTTAGCTTGGCCTATAGCGCAGGGCCCATCTTGCCGACAGACAGTTTAGCTTGGCCTATAGCACAGGGCTCATCTGGTCGACAGACAGTTTATCTTGGCCTATAGCACAGGGCCCATCTGGTCGACAGACAGTTTATGTATAGCACAGGGCTCATCTGGTCGACAGACAGTTTAGCTTGGCCTATAGCACAGGGCTCATCTGGTCGACAGACAGTTTAGCTTGGCCTATAGCACAGGGCTCATCTGGTTGACAGACAGTTTAGCTTAGCCTATAGCACAGGGCCCATCTGGTCGACAGACAGTTTATCTTGGCCTATAGCACAGGGCTCATCTGGTCGACAGACAGTTTATTGGCCTATAGCACAGGGCCCATCTGGTCGACAGACAGTTTATCTTGGCCTATAGCACAGGGCTCATCTGGTCGACAGACAGTTTATCTTGGCCTTAGCACAGGGCTCATCTGGTCAATGACAGTTTATCTTGGCCTATAGCACAGGGCTCATCTGGTTGACAGACAGTTTAGCTTGGCCTATAGCACAGGAAGACAGGGCATCTGGTCGACAGACAGTATAGCTTGGCCTATAGCACAGGGCTATCTGGTCGACAGACAGTTTAGCTTGGCCTATAGCACAGGGCTCATCTGGTCGACAGACAGTTTAGCTTGGCCTATAGCACAGGAAGACAGGGCCCATCTGGTCGACAGACAGTATAGCTTGGCCTATAGCACAGGGCTCATCTGGTCGACAGACAGTTTAGCTTGGCCTATAGCACAGGGCTCATCTGGTGACAGACAGTTTAGCTTGGCCTATAGCACAGGAAGACCCCATCTGGTCGACAGACAGTATAGCTTGGCCTATAGCACAGGGCCCATCTGGTCGACAGACAGTTTAGCTTGGCCTATAGCACAGGGCTCATCTGGTGACAGACAGTTTAGCTTGGCCTATAGCACAGGGCTCATCTGGTCGACAGACAGTCTTGGCCTATAGCACAGGGCCCATCTGGTCGACAGACAGTTTAGCTTGGCCTATAGCACAGGGCTCATCTAGTCGACAGACAGTTTAGCTTGGCCTATAGCACAGGGCTATCTGGTCAGACAGTTTAGCTTGGCCTATAGCACAGGGCCATCTGGTCGACAGACAGTTTAGCTTGGCCTATAGCACAGGGCCCATCTGGTCGACAGACAGTTTATCTTGGCCTATAGCACAGGGCTCATCTGGTCGACAGACAGTTTATCTTGGCCTATAGCACAGGGCCCATCTGGTCGACAGACAGTTTATCTTGGCCTATAGCACAGGGCTCATCTGGTCGACAGACAGTTTATCTTGGCCTATAGCACAGGGCTCATCTGGTCGACAGACAGTTTATCTTGGCCTATAGCACAGGGCTCATCTGGTTGACAGACAGTTTAGCTTGGCCTATAGCACAGGAAGACAGGGCCCATCTGGTCGACAGACAGTATAGCTTGGCCTATAGCACAGGGCTCATCTGGTCGACAGACAGTTTAGCTTGGCCTATAGCACAGGGCTCATCTGGTCGACAGACAGTTTAGCTTGGCCTATAGCACAGGAAGACAGGGCCCATCTGGTCGACAGACAGTATAGCTTGGCCTATAGCACAGGGCCCATCTGGTCGACAGACAGTTTAGCTTGGCCTATAGCACAGGGCTCATCTGGTCGACAGACAGTTTATCTTGGCCTATAGCACAGGAAGACAGGGCTGATCTGAAAGATTAGGGCCAACAGACAGTTTACTTGAGTAAATGAGGGATACAAAGTAGACCGAACTGAAATATAGACATTCAATAACTCTGATCAACTCTATGAGGAGGGGATGTGTCGCGCTGCATGAGGTAAATGAGGGTCACAAAGTAGACCGAACCGAAATATAGACATTCAATAACCCTGATCAACTCTATGAGGAGGGGATGTCGCGCTGCATGAGGTAAATGGGGGTCACAAAGTAGACCGAACCGAAATATAGACATTCAATAACCCTGATCAACTCTATGAGGAGGGGATGTGTCGCGCTGCATGAGGTAAATGGGGGTCACAAAGTAGACCGAACCGAAATATAGACATTCAATAACCCTGATCAACTCTATGTGAAGGGGATGTGTCGCGCTGCATGAGGTAAATGGGGGTCACACCAGATACCGACTGGTTTTCTGATCCACGCCCCTCCCTCCCTTTCGATAAGTTGTCTGTGATCATCAGATGCATATCTGTATTCCCAGTCATGTGAAATATGTACAGTACCAGTCAAATGTTTGGGACACATCTACTCATTCCAGGAGTTTTCTTTCTTTGTACTATGTTCTACATTTGTAGAATAATAATGAAGACGTCAACACTCTGAAATAACACACATGGAATCATGTAGTAACCGTGTTGACTGGTGCTGTAGATGAGGACCTAATGATTGTGTTTCAAATGACTGATTTCCTTATATGAGCTGAAACTCGGTAAAATCATTTGTTGCACTGCTGCGTTTGTATTTGTGTTCAGTGTGTATAGAAAGCAGGTTCTTCTATACGGGTGGAGATCCCGAGTAAAGTAAGCGATCAATATCCCATCATGCTTAGGGTCATGTATGGAAATTCTGGCCAGGCCATTATTTTGGCGACCATGGTTATGCCCCCATCGTTTTCTGAATGCGTGTGTAGTTTTCTAAATGAGTGTGTGTTTGTGTTTAGTTCTAGATGTGTGTGTTTTAGTTTTCTAAATGCTGTGTGTGTTTCATTTTCTGAGTGTGTGTGTGTGTGTGTTTAGTTTTCTGAAAGTGTGTGTGTGTGTGTGTGTGTGTGTGTGTGTGTGTTTCTGTTTAGTTCTAGATGTGTGTGTTTAGTTTTCTAAATGCGTGTGTGTTTTCATTTTCCTCCTCATTCCTGTGTAGAACCACAGGCCACGACTCCTCGTCAACCAATTCGCTGGACTTAGCTTCAATTTCCTCCTCCATGTTTGCCTCTTAACTGTGCATAGCAAAATCAGGGACCGGGTTTAAATGGAACCCCCTGTAAATACATCAAATGAATCAGCACCATGCAGTCTACACTGTATAATGTCAGCCCAGTAGTCTAGAGTCTAGAGTAGAGACTGTTTACCAGCCCAGTAGTCTAGGGTAGAGTCTGTTTACCAGCCCAGTAGTATAGAGTCTAGAGTAGAGACTGTTTACCAGCCCAGTAGTATAGAGTCTAGGGTAGAGACTGTTTACCAGCCCAGTAGTATAGAGTCTAGAGTAGAGACTGTTTACCAGCCCAGTAGTATAGAGTCTAGAGTAGAGACTGTTTACCAGCCCAGTAGTCTAGGGTAGAGTCTGTTTACCAGCCCAGTAGTATAGAGTCTAGAGTAGAGACTGTTTACCAGCCCAGTAGTATAGAGTCTAGGGTAGAGACTGTTTACCAGCCCAGTAGTATAGAGTCTAGAGTAGTGTCTGTTTACCAGCCCAGTAGTATAGAGTCTAGAGTAGAGACTCTTTACCAGCCCAGTAGTATAGAGTCTAGAGTAGAGACTGTTTACCAGCCCAGTAGTATAGAGTCTAGAGTAGAGACTGTTTACCAGCCCAGTAGTATAGAGTCTAGAGTAGAGACTCTTTACCAGCCCAGTAGTATAGAGTCTAGAGTAGAGACTGTTTACCAGCCCAGTAGTATAGAGTCTAGAGTAGAGACTGTTTACCAGCCCAGTAGTATAGAGTCTAGAGTAGAGACTGTTTACCAGCCCAGTAGTATAGAGTCTACAGTAGAGACTGTTTACCAGCCCAGTAGTATAGAGTAGAGACTGTTTACCAGCCCAGTAGTATAGAGTCTACAGTAGAGACTGTTTACCAGCCCAGTAGTATAGAGTAGAGAATGTTTACCAGCCCAGTAGTATAGAGTCTAGAGTAGAGACTCTTTACCAGCCCAGTAGTATAGAGTCTAGAGTAGAGACTGTTTACCAGCCCAGTAGTCTAGAGTAGAGACTGTTTACCAGCCCAGTAGTATAGAGTCTAGAGTAGAGACTGTTTACCAGCCCAGTAGTATAGAGTCTAGGGTAGAGACTGTTTACCAGCCCAGTAATATAGAGTCTAGGGTAGAGACTGTTTACCAGCCCAGTAGTATAGAGTCTAGAGTAGAGACTGTTTACCAGCCCAGTAGTATAGAGTCTAGGGTAGAGACTGTTTACCAGCCCAGTAGTCTAGAGTAGAGACTGTTTACCAGCCCAGTAGTATAGAGTCTAGAGTAGAGACTGTTTACCAGCCCAGTAGTATAGAGTCTAGAGTAGAGACTGTTTACCAGCCCAGTAGTATAGAGTCTAGGGTAGATACTGTTTATCAGCCCAGTAGTATAGAGTCTAGAGTAGAGACTGTTTACCAGCCCAGTAGTATAGAGTCTAGAGTAGAGACTGTTTACCAGCCCAGTAGTATAGAGTCTAGGGTAGAGACTGTTTACCAGCCCAGTAGTATAGAGTATAGAGTAAAGACTGTTTACCAGCCCAGTAGTATAGAGTCTAGAGTAGAGACTGTTTACCAGCCCAGTAATATAGTCTAGAGTAGAGACTGTTTACCAGCCCAGTAGTACAGAGCCTAGGGTAGAGACTCTTTACCAGCCCAGTAGTATAGAGTCTAGGTTATAGACTCTTTACCAGCCCAGTAGTATAGAGTCTAGAGTAGAGACTGTTTACCAGCCCAGTAGTATAGAGTCTAGAGTAGAGACTGTTTACCAGCCCAGTAGTACAGAGCCTAGGTAGAGACTCTTTACCAGCCCAGTAGTATAGAGTCTAGGTTAGAGACTCTTTACCAGCCCAGTAGTATAGAGTCTAGAGTAGAGACTGTTTACCAGCCCAGTAGTATAGAGTCTAGAGTAGAGACGGTTTACCAGCCCAGTAGTATAGAGTCTAGAGTAGAGACTGTTTACCAGCCCAGTAGTATAGAGTCTAGAGTAGAGACTGTTTACCAGCCCAGTAGTATAGAGTAGAGACTGTTTACCAGCCCAGTAGTACAGATTCTAGGGTAGAGACTGTTTACCAGCCCAGTAGAATAGAGTCTAGAGTAGAGACTGTTTACCAGCCCAGTAGTATAGAGTCTAGAGTAGAGACTGTTTACCAGCCCAGTAGTATAGAGTCTAGAGTAGAGACTCTTTACCAGCCCAGTAGTACAGAGTCTAGGGTAGAGACTCTTTACCAGCCCAGTAGTATAGAGTAGAGACTGTTTACCAGCCCAGTAGTATAGAGTCTAGAGTATAGACTCTTTACCAGCCCAGTAGTACAGAGTCTAGGGTAGAGACTCTTTACCAGCCCAGTAGTATAGAGTAGAGACTCTTTACCGGCCCAGTAGTATAGAGTAGAGACTGTTTACCAGCCCAGTAGTAGAGAGTCTAGGGTAGAGACTGTTTACCAGCCCAGTAGTATAGAGTCTAGGGTAGAGACTCTTTACCAGCCCAGTAGAATAGAGTCTAGAGTAGAGACTGTTTACCAGCCCAGTAGTATAGAGTCTAGAGTAGAGACTGTTTACCAGCCCAGTAGTATAGAGTCTAGAGTAGAGACTCTTTACCAGCCCAGTAGTACAGAGTCTAGGGTAGAGACTCTTTACCAGCCCAGTAGTATAGAGTAGAGACTGTTTACCAGCCCAGTAGTATAGAGTCTAGAGTATAGACTCTTTACCAGCCCAGTAGTACAGAGTCTAGGGTAGAGACTCTTTACCAGCCCAGTAGTATAGAGTAGAGACTCTTTACCGGCCCAGTAGTATAGAGTAGAGACTGTTTACCAGCCCAGTAGTAGAGAGTCTAGGGTAGAGACTGTTTACCAGCCCAGTAGTATAGAGTCTAGGTAGAGACTGTTTACCAGCCCAGTAGTATAGAGTCTAGAGAGACTGTTTACCAGCCCAGTAGTCTAGAGTAGAGACTGTTTACCAGCCCAGTATTCTAGAGTAGAGACTGTTTACCAGCCCAGTAGTATAGAGTCTAGAGTAGAGACTGTTTACCAGCCCAGTAGTCTAGAGTAGAGACTGTTTACCAGCCCAGTAGTATAGAGTCTAGAGTAGAGACTGTTTACCAGCCCAGTAGTATAGAGTCTAGGGTAGAGACTGTTTACCAGCCCAGTAGTTTAGAGTAGAGACTGTTTACCAGCCCAGTAGTATAGAGTCTAGAGTAGAGACTGTTTACCAGCCCAGTAGTATAGAGTCTAGGGTAGAGACTGTTTACCAGCCCAGTAGTTTAGAGTAGAGACTGTTTACCAGCCCAGTAGTATAGAGTCTAGAGTAGAGACTGTTTACCAGCCCAGTAGTATAGAGTCTAGGGTAGAGACTGTTTACCAGCCCAGTAGTTTAGAGTAGAGACTGTTTACCAGCCCAGTAGTATAGAGTCTAGAGTAGAGACTGATTACCAGCCCAGTAGTATAGAGTTTAGAGTAGAGACTGTTTACCAGCCCAGTAGTATAGAGTCTAGAGTAGAGACTGATTACCAGCCCAGTAGTATAGAGTCTAGGGTAGAGACTGTTTACCAGCCCAGTAGTATAGAGTCTAGGGTAGAGACTGTTTACCAGCCCAGTAGTATAGAGTCTAGAGTAGAGACTGTTTACCAGCACAGTAGTATAGAGTCTAGGGTAGAGACTGTTTACCAGCCCAGTAGTATAGAGTAGAGACTGTTTACCAGCACAGTAGTATAGAGTCTAGGGTAGAGACTGTTTACCAGCCCAGTAGTATAGAGTCTAGAGTAGAGACTGTTTACCAGCCCAGTAGTATAGAGTCTAGGTTAGAGACTCTTTACCAGCCCAGTAGTATAGAGTCTAGAGTATAGACTGTTTACCAGCCCAGTAGTATAGAGTCTAGAGTAGAGACTGTTTACCAGCCCAGTAGTACAGAGCCTAGGGTAGAGACTCTTTACCAGCCCAGTAGTATAGAGTCTAGGTTATAGACTCTTTACCAGCCCAGTAGTATAGAGTCTAGAGTAGAGACTGTTTACCAGCCCAGTAGTATAGAGTCTAGAGTAGAGACTGTTTACCAGCCCAGTAGTACAGAGCCTAGGGTAGAGACTCTTTACCAGCCCAGTAGTATAGAGTCTAGGTTAGAGACTCTTTACCAGCCCAGTAGTATAGAGTCTAGAGTAGAGACTGTTTACCAGCCCAGTAGTATAGAGTCTAGAGTAGAGACGGTTTACCAGCCCAGTAGTATAGAGTCTAGAGTAGAGACTGTTTACCAGCCCAGTAGTATAGAGTCTAGAGTAGAGACTGTTTACCAGCCCAGTAGTATAGAGTAGAGACTGTTTACCAGCCCAGTAGTACAGATTCTAGGGTAGAGACTGTTTACCAGCCCAGTAGAATAGAGTCTAGAGTAGA
>NW_027016058.1:22500-77500 GCF_036934945.1 Oncorhynchus masou masou | reverse complement strand
CAGTAGAGACAGGACTTGGCAGGGCTGTTCTGTTCCAGGGTCAGGGAAACAGCAGTTTCTCCAGGGTCCTCCAGAAACAGCAGTAGAGACAGGACTTGGCAGGCTGTTCCAGGGTCAGGGTTTCTCTCTCTCCTCCAGAAACAGCAGTAGAGACGGGACTTGGCAGGCTGTTCCAGGGTCAAGAAACAGCAGTAGAGACAGGACTTGGCAGGCTGTTCCAGGGTCAGGGTTTCTCTCTCTCCCTCCAGAAACAGCAGTAGAGACGGGACTTGGCAGGCTGTTCCAGGGTCAGGGTTTCTCTCCCTCCAGAAACAGCAGTAGAGACAGGACTTGGCAGGCTGTTCCAGGGTCAGGGTTTCTCTCTCTCTCAGAAACAGCAGTAGAGACAGGACTTGGCAGGCTGTTCCAGGGTCAGGGTTTCTCTCCCTCCAGAAACAGCAGTAGAGACAGGACTTGGCAGGCTGTTCCAGGGTCAGGGTTTCTCTCCCTCCAGAAACAGCAGTAGAGACAGGACTTGGCAGGCTGTTCCAGGGTCAGGGTTTCTCTCCCTCCAGAAACAGCAGTAGAGACAGGACTTGGCAGGCTGTTCCAGGGTCAGGGTTTCTCTCCCTCCAGAAACAGCAGTAGAGACAGGACTTGGCAGGCTGTTCCAGGGTCAGGGTTTCTCTCTCTCTCAGAAACAGCAGTAGAGACAGGACTTGGCAGGCTGTTCCAGGGCCAGGTTTTTTTTATCTCTCTCTCTCTCTCTCTCTCTCTCTCTCTCAGAAACATTGCCATTCATTCAGACGGGCCTATTGGTGACAGGGAGCATTTTCAGTACAAGTGTGTGTTTGGGTGGAGAGTCATTTCTCCTATCGCAGAGTGTTGTTGACAGAATGGTGGTTTGAGAGAAGAGACAGAGGACCCAGATGGTTCATGTGGTGGGCTCCTCCATAGGAGAGGAGACCTGGGTACAGAGGTCAGGGGTTAGACAGGAGACCTGGGTACAGAGGTCAGGGGGAGGACAGGAATGGAGGAGAGGAGACCTGGGTACAGAGGTCAGGGGTTAGACAGGAGACCTGGGTACAGAGGTCAGGGGTTGGACAGGAATGGAGGAGAGGAGACCTGGGTACAGAGGTCAGGGGGAGGACAGGAGACCTGGGAACAGAGGTCAGGGGTTAGACAGGAGACCTGGGAACAGAGGTCAGGGGTTAGACAGGAGACCTGGGTACAGAGGTCAGGGGTTGGACAGGAATGGAGGAGAGGAGACCTGGGTACAGAGGTCAGGGGTTATACAGGAGACCTGGGTACAGAGGTCAGGGGTTGGACAGGAGACCTGGGTACGGAGGTCAGGGGGAAGACAGGAGACCTGGGTACAGTGGTCAGGGGTTAGACAGGAATGGAGGAGAGGAGACCTGGGTACAGAGGTCAGGGGTTAGACATGAATGGAGGAGAGGGGAGATGGGTACAGAGGTCAGGGGGAGGACAGGAATGGAGGAGAGGGGAGATGGGTACAGAGGTCAGGGGTTAGACAGGAATGGAGGAGAGGAGAGATGGGTACAGAGGTCAGGGGTTAGACAGGAGACCTGGGTGCAGAGGTCAGGGGTTAGACAGGAGACCTGGGTACAGAGGTCAGGGGTTAGACAGGAATGGAGGAGAGGAGAGATGGGTACAGAGGTCAGGGGTTAGACAGGAATGGAGGAGAGGAGACCTGGGTACTGAGGTCAGGGGTTAGACAGGAATGGATGAGAGGGGAGATGGGTACAGAGGTCAGGGGGAGGACAGGAATGGAGGAGAGGGGAGATGGGTACAGAGGTCAGGGAGAGGACAGGAATGGATGAGAGGGGAGATGGGTACAGAGGTCAGGGAGAGGACAAGAATGGAGGAGAGGAGAGATGGGTACAGAGGTCAGGAGGAGGAGAGGGGAGATGGGTACAGAGGTCAGGGGGAGGACAGGAATGGATGAGAGGGGAGATGGGTACAGAGGTCAGGGGGAGGACGGGAATGAAGGAGAGGGGAGATGGGTACAGAGGTCAGGGGGAGGACAGGAATGGATGAGAGGGGAGATGGGTACAGAGGTCAGGGAGAGGACAGGAATGGATGAGAGGAGACCTGGGTACAGAGGTCAGGGGTTAGACAGGAGACCTGGGTACAGAGGTCAGGGGTTGGACAGGAATGGAGGAGAGGAGACCTGGGTACAGAGGTCAGGGGTTATACAGGAGACCTGGGTACAGAGGTCAGGGGTTATACAGGAGACCTGGGTACAGAGGTCAGGGGTTGGACAGGAATGGAGGAGAGGAGACCTGGGTACAGAGGTCAGGGGTTAGACAGGAGACCTGGGTACAGAGGTCAGGGGTTAGACAGGAGACCTGGGTACAGAGGTCAGGGGTTAGACAGGAGACCTGGGTACAGAGGTCAGGGGGAGGACAGGAATGGAGGAGAGGGGAGATGGGTACAGAGGTCAGGGGTTAGACAGGAATGGAGGAGAGGAGACCTGGGTACAGAGGTCAGGGAGAGGACAGGAGACCTGGGTACAGAGGTCAGGGGTTAGACAGGAGACCTGGGTACAGAGGTCAGGGGGAGGACAGGAATGGAGGAGAGGAGACCTGGGTACAGAGGTCAGGGGTTAGACAGGAGACCTGGGTACAGAGGTCAGGGGTTAGACAGGAGACCTGGGTACAGAGGTCAGGGGTTGGACAGGAATGGAGGAGAGGAGACCTGGGTACAGAGGTCAGGGGTTATACAGGAGACCTGGGTACAGAGTTCAGGGGTTATACAGGAGACCTGGGTACAGAGGTCAGGGGGAGGACAGGAATGGAGGAGAGGGGAGATGGGTACAGAGGTCAGGGGGAGGACAGGATTGGAGGAGAGGAGACCTGGGTACAGAGGTCAGGGGTTATACAGGAGACCTGGGTACAGAGTTCAGGGGTTATACAGGAGACCTGGGTACAGAGGTCAGGGGGAGGACAGGAATGGAGGAGAGGGGAGACCTGGGTACAGAGGTCAGGGGTTAGACAGGAATGGAGGAGAGGGGAGATGGGTACAGAGGTCAGGGGGAGGACAGGAATGGAGGAGAGGGGAGATGGGTACAGAGGTCAGGGGTTAGACAGGAGACCTGGGTACAGAGGTCAGGGGGAGGACAGGAATGGATGAGAGGAGACCTGGGTACAGAGGTCAGGGGGAGGACAGGAATGGAGGAGAGGAGAGATGGGTACAGAGGTCAGGGGGAGGACAGGAATGGAGGAGAGGGGAGATGGGTACAGAGGTCAGGGGGAGGACAGGAATGGAGGAGAGGAGACCTGGGTACAGAGGTCAGGGGGAGGACAGGAATGGAGGAGAGGGGAGATGGGTACAGAGGTCAGGGGGAGGACAGGAATGGATGAGAGGGGAGATGGGTACAGAGGTCAGGGGGAGGACAGGAATGGATGAGAGGGGAGATGGGTACAGAGGTCAGGGGGAGGAGAGGGGAGATGGGTACAGAGGTCAGGGGGAGGACAGGAATGGATGAGAGGGAGATGGGTACAGAGGTCAGGGGGAGGGAGAGGGGAGATGGGTACAGAGGTCAGGGGGAGGAGAGGGGAGATGGGTACAGAGGTCAGGGGGAAGAGAGGGGAGATGGGAGAGGTCAGGGGGAAGAGAGGGGGATGGGTACAGAGGTCAGGGGGAGGACAGGAATGGAGGAGAGGGGAGATGGGTACAGAGGTCAGGGGTTATACAGGAGACCTGGGTACAGAGGTCAGGGGGAGGACAGGAATGGAGGAGAGGGGAGATGGGTACAGAGGTCAGGGGGAGGACAGGAATGGAGGAGAGGGGAGATGGGTACAGAGGTCAGAGGTCAGGGGGAGGACAGGAATGGAGGAGAGGAAAGATGGGGTGAGTCCTGCTTGAGTAGGTAAATGCTTCAGGCCATGTCTCTGCTGTCCTCATAGGTACACACAGAGATACAGATCCCTACACACACACACACACACACACACACACACACACACACACACACACACACACACACACACACACACACACACACACACACACACACACACACACACACACACACACACACACACACACACACACACACTCTCCACCCCTCCCCCCTTCCCACTTGTTTCTGTGTCCATGTGGCAGCCTGTAGAACAGAGCACCAGTGGAGCGAGTCATTGAGGACCAACAGATTTATGCCGCAGGTTGGGTTGGGATCCTAGAGGCCTTTAAGGAGAGGAGCCAAACGGACAGACAGACTCCTCTCCCCTCAGGTTGGGTTGGGATCCTAGAGGCCTTTAAGGAGAGGAGCCAAACGGACAGACAGACTCCTCTCCCCTCAGGTTGAGTTGGGTTGGGATGCTAGAGGCCTTTAGAAGAGGAGTCAAACGGACAGACAGACACCTCTCTCCCCTCAGGTTGAGTTGGGTTGGGATCCTAGAGGCCTTTAGAAGAGTAGTCAAATGGACAGACAGACTCCTCTCCCCTCAGGTTGAGTTGGGTTGGGATCCTAGAGGCCTTTAGGAGAGGAGCCAAACGGACAGACAGACACCTCTCTCCCCCCTCAGGTTGAGTTGGGTTGGGATCCTAGAGGCCTTTAGGAGAGGAGTCAAACGGACAGACAGACTCCTCTCCCCTCAGGTTGAGTTGGGTTGGGATGCTAGAGGCCTTTAGAAGAGGAGTCAAACGGACAGACAGACTCCTCTCCCCTCAGGTTGAGTTGGGTTGGGATCCTAGAGGCCTTTAGAAGAGTAGTCAAATGGACAGACAGACTCCTCTCTCCCCTCAGGTTGAGTTGGGTTGGGATCCTAGAGGCCTTTAGAAGAGGAGTCAAACGGACAGACAGACTCCTCTCTCCCCTCAGGTTGAGTTGGGTTGGGATCCTAGAGGCCTTTAGAAGAGTAGTCAAATGGACAGACAGACTCCTCTCCCCTCAGGTTGAGTTGGGTTGGGATCCTAGAGGCCTTTAGGAGAGGAGCCAAACGGACAGACAGACACCTCTCTCCCCCTCAGGTTGAGTTGGGTTGGGATCCTAGAGGCCTTTAGGAGAGGAGTCAAACGGACAGACAGACTCCTCTCCCTCAGGTTGAGTTGGGTTGGGATGCTAGAGGCCTTAGAAGAGGAGTCAAACGGACAGACAGACTCCTCTCCCCTCAGGTTGAGTTGGGTTGGGATCCTAGAGGCCTTTAGAAAGGAGCCAAACGGACAGACAGACACCTCTCTCCCCTCAGGTTGAGTTGGGTTGGGATCCTAGAGGCCTTTAGGAGAGGAGTCAAACGGACAGACAGACACCTCTCCCCTCAGGTTGAGTTGGGTTGGGATGCTAGAGGCCTTTAGGAGAGGAGTCAAACGGACAGACAGACTCCTCTCCCCTCAGGTTGAGTTGGGTTGGGATGCTAGAGGCCTTTAGGAGAGGAGCCAAACGGACAGACAGACACCTCTCTCCCCTCAGGTTGAGTTGGGTTGGGATCCTAGAGGCCTTTAGAAGAGGAGTCAAACGGACAGACAGACTCCTCTCCCCTCAGGTTGAGTTGGGTTGGGATGCTAGAGGCCTTGAGGAGAGAAGCCAAACGGACAGACAGACTCCTCTCCCCTCAGGTTGAGTTGGGTTGGGATGCTAGAGGCCTTTAGGAGAGGAGTCAAACGGACAGACAGACACCTCTCTCCCCTCAGGTTGAGTTGGGTTGGGATCCTAGAGGCCTTTAGAAGAGGAGCCAAACGGACAGACAGACTCCTCTCCCCTCAGGTTGAGTTGGGTTGGGATCCTAGAGGCCTTTAGGAGAGGAGTCAAACGGACAGACAGACACCTCTCTCCCCTCAGGTTGAGTTGGGTTGGGATCCTAGAGGCCTTTAGAAGAGGAGTCAAACGGACAGACAGACACCTCTCACCCCTCAGGTTGAGTTGGGTTGGGATCCTAGAGGCCTTTAGGAGAGGAGCCAAACGGACAGACAGACTCCTCTCCCCTCAGGTTGAGTTGGGTTGGGATGCTAGAGGCCTTTAGGAGAGGAGCCAAACGGACAGACAGACACCTCTCCCCTCAGGTTGAGTTGGGTTGGGATGCTAGAGGCCTTTAGAAGAGGAGTCAAACGGACAGACAGACTCCTCTCCCCTCAGGTTGAGTTGGGTTGGGATCCTAGGGGCCTTTAGGAGAGGAGTCAAACGGACAGACAGACACCTCTCCCCTCAGGTTGAGTTGGGTTGGGATCCTAGAGGCCTTTAGGAGAGGAGTCAAACGGACAGACAGACACCTCTCCCCTCAGGTTGAGTTGGGTTGGGATCCTAGAGGCCTTTAGAAGAGGAGTCAAACGGACAGACAGACACCTCTCCCCTCAGGTTGAGTTGGGTTGGGATGCTAGAGGCCTTTAGGAGAGGAGTCAAACGGACAGACAGACACCTCTCCCCTCAGGTTGAGTTGGGTTGGGATCCTAGAGGCCTTTAGGAGAGGAGTCAAACGGACAGACAGACTCCTCTCCCCTCAGGTTTAGTTGGGTTGGGATCCTAGAGGCCTTTAGAAGAGGAGTCAAACGGACAGACAGACTCCTCTCCCCTCAGGTTTAGTTGGGTTGGGATCCTAGAGGCCTTTAGGAGAGGAGCCAAACGGACAGACAGACTCCTCTCCCCTCAGGTTTAGTTGGGTTGGGATCCTAGAGGCCTTTAGGAGAGGAGTCAAACGGACAGACAGACACCTCTCTCCCCCCTCAGGTTGAGTTGGGTTGGGATCCTAGAGGCCTTTAGAAGAGGAGTCAAACGGACAGACAGACACCTCTCCCCTCAGGTTGAGTTGGGTTGGGATCCTAGAGGCCTTGAGGAGAGGAGTCAAACGGACAGACAGACACCTCTCTCCCCCCTCAGTCGTTCCCTTCACGTATTAAAGTGGTCTGGAGCAAAAACACAGAGTGGATGTCATTGAGTTGAGTGATGATCTAACGGCTGGTCTCTTTCTGTTTCTCTCAGGGTCGTCAGCAGCGAAGAAGACACATACATGTAAGTGTCTAGAAGTCATTTTTCTACAAATGATACAGTCCACTATGGCTGGAACGAAGAACAGCTTCTGTCCTCAAAACAACACCACTGATAAACAGCTGACAGAACAGCTTCTGTCCTCAAAACAACACCACTGATGAACAGCTGACAGAACAGCTTCTGTCCTCAAAACAACACCACTGATGAACAGCTGACAGAACAGCTTCTGTCCTCAAAACAACACCACTGATAAACAGCTGACAGAACAGCATCTGTCCTCAAAACAACACCACTGATAAACAGCTGACAGAACAGCATCTGTCCTCAAAACAACACCACTGATAAACAGCTGACAGAACAGCATCTGTCCTCAAAACAACACCACTGATAAACAGCTGACAGAACAGCATCTGTCCTCAAACAACACCACTGATAAACAGCTGACAGAACAGCATCTGTCCTCAAACAACACCACTGATAAACAGCTGACAGAACAGCATCTGTCCTCAAAACAACACCACTGATAAACAGCTGACAGAACAGCTACGTTATCAGATACGACTGTTAACCTTGTTACTTTATAAACCTTTTATTTCAATCTGCACACTGTCTCTATGCAGACTGACAGGGTCCTACACACACTGTCTCTATGCAGACTGACAGGGGTCCTACACACACTGTCTCTATGCAGACTGACAGGGGCCCGACACACACTGTCTCTATGCAGACTGACAGGGGTCCGACACACACTGTCTCTATGCAGACTGACAGGGTCCTACACACACTGTCTCTATGCAGACTGACAGGGGTCCTACACACACTGTCTCTATGCAGACTGACAGGGGTCCTACACACACTGTCTCTATGCAGACTGACAGGGGCCCGACACACACTGTCTCTATGCAGACTGACAGGGGTCCTACACACACTGTCTCTATGCAGACTGACAGGGGCCTACACACACTGTCTCTTTGCAGACTGACAGGGGTCCTACACACACTGTCTCTATGCAGACTGACAGGGTCCTACACACACTGTCTCTATGCAGACTGACAGGGTCCTACACACACTGTCTCTATGCAGACTGACAGGGTCCTACACACACTGTCTCTATGCAGACTGGCAGGGTCCTACACACACTGTCTCTATGCAGACTGGCAGGGTCCTACACACACTGTCTCTATGCAGACTGACAGGGTCCTACACACACTGTCTCTATGCAGACTGGCAGGGTCCTACACACACTGTCTCTATGCAGACTGACAGGGGTCCTACACACACTGTCTCTATGCAGACTGACAGGGGTCCTACACACTGTCGCTATGCAGACTGACAGGGGTCCTACACACACTGTCTCTATGCAGACTGACAGGGGTCCTACACACACTGTCTCTATGCAGACTGACAGGGTCCTACACACAATGTCTCTATGCAGACTGACAGGGTCCTACACACACTGTCTCTATGCAGACTGACAGGGTCCTTCACACAGTCTCTCCTGCAGACTGACAGGGGTCCTACACACACTGTCTCTATGCAAACTGACAGGGGTCCTACACACACTGTCTCTATGCAAACTGACAGGGGTCCTCACACTGTCTCTATGCAAACTGACAGGGGTCCTACACACACTGTCTCTATGCAGACTGACAGGGGTCCTACACACACTGTCTCTATGCAGACTGACAGGGTCCTACACACACTGTCTCTATGCAGACTGACAGGGTCCTACACACACTGTATCTATGCAGACTGACAGGGTCCTACACACACTGTCTCTATGCAGACTGACAGGGTCCTACCCACACTGTCTCTATGCAGACTGACAGGGTCCTACACACACTGTCTCTATGCAGACTGACAGGGTCCTACACACAGTCCATCCAGTACTGTAGGACCCTCCTCCTCCAATCCTCTTTCCACTGTGGTTCATCCAGTACTGTAGGACCCTCCTCGTCTTTTGGCCGCGCAGAGAAAGGTGTCATTGTGCCGGGCGCCATGCGTCATCAACACATAAACAGCTGATATTCCTCGTCGCTCATTTTCAAAACTTCCACCAGAGTGTTTTCCCTCAGGTTCTTGGATTGGATTGGATGGGGGGGTGGGGGTCACAGCTGGTTGACATAATGTTCTATAATGTTCCCGATGACGGGGGGATCCTTCAGCCTGTGATGTCACATCCTGTCCTGTTTTGTAAACGGTGTAGGGAACATATTGGAACGTGGAGATTTTGGAAGGCTGTTCTTGGTCCTGTACTGTTGGTGTTGAAATAGAACAGGCCAACCAATGGCCTCTTGAGCTGAAATGACGTTAGTCATCTGTGATTGGTGGAGGGGGGGGCAGGGACACAGAGGTATCACTCATGCCACGAGTACATGTTGTTGTCATCCAACACATGTAATAATGTGTGTCGTTCCATTTCCCGTTGGGCATCGCCACGGTAACAAGCTAAAACCACATAGACTTCCTTTGTTTCATTGGGTCTTGTAAGGCGTTCGATTTCTAAGGTCTTTTTTTCCCACCCCTGTCTAATATTACCGGAGTGAGTCTCACGACTGGAAGCTAAACGACAGAGGATATTTTCCCCCATTATCCCTTGCTCCTCCTGTACCTTCAGTATCAGTCTCCCTGGCTTCAACATGTCTCCTCCTGTACCTTCAGTATCCGTCTCCCTGGCTTCAACATGTCTCCTCCTGTACCTTCAGTATCAGTCTCCCTGGCTTCAACATGTCTCCTCCTGTACCTTCAGTATCCGTCTCCCTGGCTTCAACATGTCCTCCTGTACCTTCAGTATCCGTCTCCCTGGCTTCAACATGTCTCCTCCTGTACCTTCAGTATCAGTCTCCCTGGCTTCAACATGTCTCCTCCAGTACCTTCAGGATCAGTCTCCCTGGCTTCAACATGTCCTCCTGTACCTTCAGTATCCGTCTCCCTGGCTTCAACATGTCCTCCTGTACCTTCAGGATCAGTCTCCCTGGCTTCAACATGTCTCCTCCTGTACCTTCAGTATCAGTCTCCCTGGCTTCAACATGACTCCTTCTGTACCTTCAGGATCCGTCTCCCTGGCTTCAACATGTCCTCCTGTACCTGCAGTATCAGTCTCCCTGGCTTCAACATGTCCTCCTGTACCTTCAGTATCAGTCTCCCTGGCTTCAACATGTCCTCCTGTACCTTCAGTATCAGTCTCCCTGGCTTCAACATGTCTCCTCCTGTACCTTCAGTATCAGTCTCCCTGGCTTCAACATGGCTCCTCCTGTACCTTCAGTAACAGTCTCCCTGGCTTCAACATGTCCTCCTGTACCTTCAGTATCAGTCTCCCCTGGCTTCAACATGTCCTCCTGTACCTTCAGTATCAGTCTCCCTGGCTTCAACATGTCTCTCCTGTACCTTCAGTATCAGTCTCCCTGGCTTCAACATGTCTCCTCCTGTACCTTCAGTATCAGTCTCCCTGGCTTCAACATGTCTCCTCCTGTACCTTCAGTATCAGTCTCCCTGGCTTCAACATGTCTCCTCCTGTACCTTCAGTATCCGTCTCCCTGGCTCCTCCTGTACCTTCAGTATCAGTCTCCCTGGCTTCAACATGTCCTCCTGTACCTTCAGTATCCATCTCCCTGGCTTCAACATGTCTCCTCCTGTACCTTCAGTATCAGTCTCCCTGGCTTCAACATGTATCCTCCTGTACCTTCAGTTTCAGTCTCCCTGGCTTCAACATGTCTCCTCCTGTACCTTCAGTATCCGTCTCCCTGGCTTCAACATGTCTCTCCTGTACCTTCAGTATCAGTCTCCCTGGCTTCAACATGTCTCCTCCTGTACCTTCAGTATCAGTCTCCCTGGCTTCAACATGTCTCCTCCTGTACCTTCAGTATCAGTCTCCCTGGCTTCAACATGTCTCCTCCTGTACCTTCAGTATCAGTCTCCCTGGCTTCAACATGGCTCCTCCTGTACCTTCAGTAACAGTCTCCCTGGCTTCAACATGTCTCCTCCTGTACCTTCAGTATCAGTCTCCCTGGCTTCAACATGTCTCCTCCTGTACCTTCAGTATCAGTCTCCCTGGCTTCAACATGTCTCCTCCTGTACCTTCAGTATCAGTCTCCCTGGCTTCAACATGTCTCCTCCTGTACCTTCAGTATCCGTCTCCCTGGCTCCTCTTCCTTCAGTATCAGTCTCCCTGGCTTCAACATGTCCTCCTGTACCTTCAGTATCCATCTCCCTGGCTTCAACATGTCTCCTCCTGTACCTTCAGTATCAGTCTCCCTGGCTTCAACATGTATCCTCCTGTACCTTCAGTATCAGTCTCCCTGGCTTCAACATGTCTCCTCCTGTACCTTCAGTATCAGTCTCCCTGGCTTCAACATGTCCTCCTGTACCTTCAGTATCAGTCTCCTGGCTTCAACATGTCCTCCTGTACCTTCAGTATCAGTCTCCCCTGGCTTCAACATGTCCTCCTGTACCTTCAGTATCAGTCTCCCTGGCTTCAACATGTCCTCCTGTACCTTCAGTATCAGTCTCCTGGCTTCAACATGTCTCCTCCTGTACCTTCAGTATCAGTCTCCCTGGCTTCAACATGTCCTCCTGTACCTTCAGTATCAGTCTCCCTGGCTTCAACATGTCCTCCTGTACCTTCAGTATCCGTCTCCTGGCTTCAACATGTCTCCTCCTGTACCTTCAGTATCAGTCTCCCTGGCTTCAACATGTCTCCTCCTGTACCTTCAGTATCAGTCTCCCTGGCTTCAACATGTCTCCTCCTGTACCTTCAGTATCAGTCTCCCTGGCTTCAACATGTCTCCTCCTGTACCTTCAGTGTCAGTCTCCCTGGCTTCAACATGTCTCCTCCTGTACCTTCAGTATCCGTCTCCCTGGCTTCAACATGTCTCCTCCTGTACCTTCACTCTCAGTCTCTCTGGCTTCAACATGTCCTCCTGTACCTTTAGTATCAGTCTCCCTGGCTTCAACATGTCCTCCTGTACCTTCAGTATCAGTCTCCCTGGCTTCAACATGTCTCCTCCTGTACCTTCAGTATCAGTCTCCTGGCTTCAACATGTCTCCTCCTGTACCTTCAGTATCAGTCTCCCTGGCTTCAACATGTCTCCTCCTGTACCTTCAGTATCAGTCTCCCTGGCTTCAACATGTCTCCTCCTGTACCTTCAGTATCAGTCTCCCTGGCTTCAACATGTCTCCTCCTGTACCTTCAGAATCAGTCTCCCTGGCTTCAACATGTCCTCCTGTACCTTCAGTATCAGACTCCCTGGCTTCAACATGTCTCCTCCTGTACCTTTAGTATCCGTCTCCCTGGCTTCAACATGTCTCCTCCTGTACCTTCAGTATCCGTCTCCCTGGCTTCAACATGTCTCCTCCTGTACCTTCAGTATCCATCTCCCTGGCTTCAACATGTCTCCTCCTGTACCTTCAGTATCCGTCTCCCTGGCTTCAACATGTCTCCTCCTGTACCTTCAGGATCAGTCTCCCTGGCTTCAACATGTCTCCTCCTGTACCTTCAGTATCCGTCTCTCTGGCTTCAACATGGCTCCTCCTGTACCTTCAGTATCAGTCTCCCTGGCTTCAACATGTCTCCTCCTGTACCTTCAGTATCTGTCTCCCTGGCTTCAACATGTCTCCTCCTGTACCTTCAGTATCAGTCTCCCTGGCTTCAACATGTCTCCTCCTGTACCTTCAGTATCAGTCTCCCTGGCTTCAACATCTCCTCCTGTACCTTCAGTATCAGTCTCCCTGGCTTCAACATGTCTCCTCCTGTACCTTCAGTATCAGTCTCCCTGGCTTCAACATGTCTCCTCCTGTACCTTCAGTATCCGTCTCCCTGGCTTCAACATGTCTCCTCCTGTACCTTCAGGATCAGTCTCCCTGGCTTCCTTCCTGCTCATACTAAACTCTGACAGATGTTAGGACTGTAAGTATGCGTGGGAATATATAGGTGAAATATGAATCTGAGATCACTGAGATCACTGAGATCACTGAGATCACTGAGATCACTGACATTACCGTGTGATGGGAGAGCGGAGACACTAGGGGTGTAAAACCCATTGTAAATCCCATTGTAAAAACCATTGTAAATCCCATTGTAAATCCCATTGTAAAACCCATTGTAAATCCCATTGTAAATCCCATTTTAAAACCCATTGTAAATCCCATTGTAAATCCCATTGTAAAACCCATTTTAAAACCCATTGTAAATCCCATTGTAAAACCCATTGTAAATCCCATTGTAAAACCCATTGTAAATCCCATTTTAAAACCCATTGTAAATCCCATTGTAAATCCCATTGTAAATCCCATTGTAAAACCCATTGTAAATCCCATTGTAAAACCCATTGTAAATCCCATTGTAAAACCCATTGTAAATCCCATTGTAAATCCCATTGTAAAACCCATTGTAAAACCCATTGTAAAACCCATTGTAAAATCCATTGTAAATCCCATTGTAAAACCCATTGTAAATCCCATTGTAAAACCCATTGTAAATCCCATTGTATATCCCATTTGTAAAACCCATTTGTAAATCCCATTGTAAATCCCATTGTAAATCCCATTTTAAAACCCATTTTAAATCCCATTGTAAATCCCATTTTAAAACCCATTTTAAATCCCATTGTAAATCCCATTGTAAATGTACTGTTTTCTAGCAATCACTCATTATTGTTTAGGTTTTTGGTTTCGCTAAAACCACTGACAAATAACCGCTGATACTACACGTCCACGTTACACTGAGTGGACAAAACATTAGGAACACCTCTTTCCGTGACATAGACTGACCAGGTGATTACAGGTGAAAGATATGATCCCTTATTGATGTCACCTGTTAAATCCACTTCAATCAGTGTAGATGAAGTGGAGGAGTCAGGTTAAAGAAGGAGTTTTAAATGGAGACATGGATTGTGTATGTGTGCCAGTCAGAGGGTGAACGGACAAGACTAAATATTAAAGTGACGTTGGGACGGGGTATGGTAGTAGGTGCCTGTTTGAGTGTGTCAAGAACTGCAATGCTGCTGTTTTTAATACCCACAACAGTTTCCTGTGTGTATGTAGAGTGGTCTACCACCCCAAAGGTCATCCAGCCAACTTGACACAACTGTGGGAAGCATTGGAGTCAGCATGGACCATGCATCCCTGTGGAACTCAATATTAGGATGGTGTTCCTAATGTTTTGTACACTCGGTGTATATTAGATATTAACATTAGGGTTTATAAATTTTAAATTTACCTTTATAGGCAAGTCAGTTGAGAACAAATTCTTATTTTCAATGACGGCCTAGGAACAGTGGGGTTCAGGGAAAGAACGACAGATTTGTACCTTGTCAGCTCGGGGATTCGAACTTGCAACCTTTCGGTTACTAGTCCAACGCTCTAACCACTAGTCTACCCTGCCACCCCTCCCCTCTAACCACTAGTCTACCCTGCCACCCCTCCCCTCTAACCACTAGTCTACCCTGCCGCATTATCATGTATAATCATGTAAGTGGACAGCTGACGGGGAAACAAGGATGGCCGGCGCTTCGAGTCCGTTTCCGCGGTAACGTGGACTCTTGACCGCGTGATGAAACGGTGTCGCTCCTCGCTGAAAAACAAGGGAAGGTGCTGTAGCAAACGAGTCTGCCCTTCCCTCAGCAGCAGCACACGCAGCCATCTACAATGCATGACCGTCACGATCCCTGAAGACCATATCATGAATATGATAACGATTCTCCTTCCTTCTGAGCCTTTACCCCCTCATTCGTTCTGAGCCTTGTCTCCTTCCTTCTGAGCCTTGTCCCCCCCCTCCTTCGTTCTGAGCCTTGTCCCCCCCCTCCTTCGTTCTGAGCCTTGTCCTCCCCCCTCCTTCGTTCTGAGCCTTGTCCCCCCCCTCCTTCGTTCTGAGCCTTGTCCCCCCTCCTTCCTTCTGAGCCTTGTCCCCCCCTCCTTCCATCTGAGCCTTGTCCCCCCCTCCTTCCTTCTGAGCCCTCCCCCTCCTTCGTCTGAGCCTTGTCCTCCCCTCCTTCCTTCTGAGCCTTGTCCTCCCCCCTCCTTCCTTCTGAGCCTTGTCCCCCTCCTTCCTTCTGAGCCTTGTCCCCCCTCCTTCCATCTGAGCCTTGTCCCCCCTCCTTCCTTCTGAGCCCCTCCCCCCTCCTTCGTTCTGAGCCTTGTCCTCCCCCTCCTTCCTTCTGAGCCTTGTCCTCCCCTCCTTCCTTCTGAGCCTTGTCCCCCTCCTTCCATCTGAGCCTTGTCCCCCCCTCCTTCCTTCTGAGCCCCTCCCCCTCCTTCGTTCTGAGCCTTGTCCTCCCCCTCCTTCCTTCTGAGCCTTGTCCCCCCCTCCTTCGTTCTGAGCCTTGTCCCCCTCCTTTGTTCTGAGCCTTGTCCCCCCCCTTCCTTCTGAGCCTTGTCCCCCCCCTCCTTCTGAGCCTTGTCCCCCCTTCCTTCTGAGCCTTGTCCCCCCTTCCTTCTGAGCCTTGTCCCCCCCCTTCCTTCCCCCTCCTTGTTCTGAGCCTTGTCCCCCCTTCCTTCTCCCCCCCCCCTTCCTTCTGAGCCTTGTCCCCCCCCCTTTGTCCCCCCCCTTCCTGAGCCTTGTCCCCCCTTCCTTCTGAGCCTTGTCCCCCTCCTTTGTTCTGAGCCTTGTCCCCCCCCTTCCTTCTGAGCCTTGTCCCCCCCTTCCTTCTGAGCCTTGCCCCCCCCCTTCCTTCTGAGCCTTGTCCCCCTCCTTCCTCTGAGCTTTGTCCCCCCTCTTTCCTTCTGAGCCTTGTCCCCCCCTTCCTTCTGAGCCTTGTCCCCCCTCCTTTGTTCTGAGCCTTGTCCCCCCCCTTCCTTCTGAGCCTTGTCCCCCCTCCTTCTGTTCTGGAGCCTTGTCCCCCCCTTCCTTCTGAGCCTTGTCCCCCTCCTTCGTTCTGAGCCTTGTCCCCCCCCTTCCTTCTGAGCTTTGTCCCCCCTCTTTCCTTCTGAGCCTTGTCCCCCCCAGCAATGTAGCGATGCTCTTCGCCTCTGAGATAACTGCCATGTATCTCTCCCTGCCTGGGGGAGATGGGGGCTGAGGGATGGACTGTGATAACCAGAGAGATCTGGGGGAACTAAGGAAGGGTAGGGAGGTTGGGGAGCCCCTGGGGAATAGTGGAGTGGGTGGGGGTCTCCTCTGAGGATCTAGCAGGCTGGGGGGTTGAGGAGGGGATGAGAATGGGGTTGTAAGCCCCTCCCCACACACACTCAGCCTTCCATACCCACATTGCCAGTCAGCCAGCCAGTCAGTCAGCCAGTCAGCTAATCAGTCAGTCAGACAGTCAGACAGTCAGCCAACCAGTCAGCCAGTCAGTCAGCGAGCCAGTCAGCTAATCAGTCAGTCAGACAGTCAGACAGTCAGCCAACCAGTCAGCCAGTCAGTCAGCGAGCCAGTCAGCTAATCAGTCAGTCAGCCAGTCAGTTAATCAGTCAGCTAATCAGTCAGTCAGCCAGTCAGTCAGCCAGTCAGCTAATCAGTCAGCCAGTCAGTCAGCCAGCCAGTCAGCTAATCAGTCAGCTAATCAGTCAGCTAATCAGTCAGTCAGTCAGTCAGTCAGTCAGACAGTCAGCCAACCAGTCAGCCAGTCAGTCAGCGAGCCAGTCAGCTAATCAGTCAGCTAATCAGTCAGCTAATCAGTCAGCTAATCAGTCAGCTAATCAGTCAGCTAATCAGTCAGTCAGCCAGTCAGTCAGTCAGCCAGTCAGTCAGTCAGCCAGTCAGTTAATCAGTCAGCCAATCAGTCAATCAGTCAGACAGTCAGTTAATCAGTCAGCCAGTCAGTCAGTCAGTCAGCCAGTCAGTCAGCCAGTCAGTCAGCCAGTCAGTTAATCAGTCAGCTAATCAATCAGACAGTCAGCCAACTCACAGGCTCGGTTTAATAGAGCTCATTGTGTTTATGCTCTTAATCAGTTCATTCTGAATAAGAGCATAAACACAATGAGCTCTATTACCACCCTGCATCCCACTGCTGGCTTGCTTCTGAAGCTAAGCAGGGTTGGTCCTGGTCGGTCCCTGGATGGGAGACCAGGTGCTGCTGGAAGGGGTGTTGGAGGGCCAATAGGAGGCATTCTTTCGGCATGTCTAAAAAAAAAATATCACAATGCCCCAGGGCAGTGATAGGGACACTGCCCTGTGTAGGGTGCCGTCTTTCGGGCGGGACATTAAACAGGTGTCCTGACTCTCAGTGGTCACTAAAGAGCCCATGGTACTTATCATATGAGTAGGGGTGTTGTCCCTGGTGGCCTGACTAAATTCCCAAGCTGTACCTCATAGCATCAAGGTCACCTAATCATCCCCAGCTTCCAATTGGCTCATTCATCCCCCCTCCTCTCCCCTGTAACTATTCCTCAGGTCATTGCTGTAAATGAGAATGTGTTTCTCAGTCAACTTACCTGGTAAAATAACGGTTAATTAAATAAGATTTTATTTTTCAGTCATTTTGAGGTCAAATGTGAGCGTTGTTTCCCTGAATGAACTTGCAATGGTTTATCATTTGTTATGTTTCCTCGGCCCGAGTCATACCAAAGACTGTAAAGATGTCCTGTCCAGGGGGTGTCCTGGTACATCACGCTGTCTCACTACAGAAACAGGAGATAGACTAGTGTCCTGTCCAGGGGGTGTCCTGGTACATCAAGCTGTCTCCCTACAGAAACAGGAGATAGACTAGTGTCCTGTCCAGGGGGTGTCCTGGTACATCAAGCTGTCTCACTACAGAAACAGGAGATAGACTAGTGTCCTGTCCAGGGGGTGTCCTGGTACATCACACTGTCTCACTACAGAAACAGGAGATAGACTAGTGTCCTGTCCAGGGGGTGTCCTGTACATCAAGCTGTCTCTCACTACAGAAACAGGAGATAGACTAGTGTCCTGTCCAGGGGGTGTCCTGGTACATCAAGCTGTCTCTACAGAAACAGGAGATAGACTAGTGTCCTGTCCAGGGGGTGTCCTGGTACATCACGCTGTCTCACTACAGAAACAGGAGATAGACTAGTGTCCTGTCCAGGGGGTGTCCTGGTACATCAAGCTGTCTCACTACAGAAACAGGAGATAGACTAGAGTCCTGTCCAGGAGGTGTCCTGGTACATCAAGCTGTCTCACTACAGAAACAGGAGATAGACTAGTGTCCTGTCCAGGGGGTGTCCTGGTACATCACGCTGTCTCACTACAGAAACAGGAGATAGACTAGTGTCCTGTCCAGGGGGTGTCCTGGTACATCAAGCTGTCTCACTACAGAAACAGGAGATAGACTAGTGTCCTGTCCAGGGGGTGTCCTGGTACATCAAGCTCTCTCACTACAGAAACAGGAGATAGACTAGTGCCCTGTCCAGGGGGTGTCCTGGTACATCACGCTGTCTCACTACAGAAACAGGAGATAGACTAGTGTCCTGTCCAGGGGGTGTCCTGGTACATCACGCTGTCTCCCTACAGAAACAGGAGATAGACTAGTGTCCTGTCCAGGGGGTGTCCTGGTACATCACACTGTCTCTCTACAGAAACAGGAGATAGACTAGTGTCCTGTCCAGGGGGTGACCTGGTACATCAAGCTGTCTCACTACAGTAACAGGAGATAGACTAGTGTCCTGTCCAGGGGGTGTCCTGCTACATCAGTGTCCTGTCCAGGGGGTGTCCTGGTACATCAAGCTGTCTCACTACAGAAACAGGAGATAGACTAGTGTCCTGTCCAGGGGTGTCCTGGTACATCACGCTGTCTCACTACAGTAACAGGAGATAGACTAGTGTCCTGTCCAGGGGGTGTCCTGGTACATCAAGCTGTCTCACTACAGAAACAGGAGATAGACTAGTGTCCTGTCCAGGGGGTGTCCTGGTACATCACGCTGTCTCACTACAGAAACAGGAGATAGACTAGTGTCCTGTCCAGGGGGTGTCCTGGTACATCAAGCTGTCTCATTACAGTATCTGGAAATAGACTAGTGTCCTGTCCAGGGGGTGTCCTGGTACATCAAGCTCTCTCATTACAGTGTCTGGAGATAGACTAGTGTCCTGTCCAGGGGGTGTCCTGGTACATCAAGCTGTCTCTACAGAAACAGGAGATAGACTAGTGTCCTGTCCAGGGGGTGTCCTGGTACATCAAGCTGTCTCACTACAGTAACAGGAGATAGACTAGTGTCCTGTCCAGGGGGTGTCCTGGTACATCAGTGTCCTGTCCAGGGGGTGTCCTGGTACATCAAGCTCTCTCATTACAGTATCAAGAGATAGACTAGTGTCCTGTCCAGGGGGTGTCCTGGTACATCAAGCTGTCTCACTACAGAAACAGGAGACAGACTAGTGTCCTGTCCAGGGGGTGTCCTGGTACATCAAGTTGAGTCACACTACAGCCTGGGGCTGGGCGAGAGTGATGGGGAAAGACCCGGAACAAGACCTGACACACCCAATGACCCCCAGGTTACATCACTGTTGTGCCCAAGACCGTGGAGAAATGTGTTCTTCTAATGTGACATCATATCCCTCCTAGAACCCCTGGACATCACAGCATGGTGTTGTCTGCAAATGGATCAGCCAGGGCTAGTCTACATCCTGCTCCCATCCTCTACTCCCTCCCTCCCACTCCTCTCCTCTCCTCCTATCCTCCCTCCCTTCTCTCCTCTCCTCCCTCCCCTTCACTCCTCTCCCCTCTCCTCTCCTCCTATCCTCCCTCCCTTCTCTCCTCTCCTCTCCTCTGGTCCCCTCCATCCCTCCTCTCCTCTGGTCCCCTCCATCCCTCCTCTCCTCTGGTCCCCTCCCTCCCTCCCTCCTCTCCTCCTCACCTCCCGTCCTCTCCTCCCTTCTCTCCTCCCTCCCCTCCTCTCCTACTCTCCTCCCTCCTCCCCTCCTCTCCTCTCCTCTCCTCTGGTCTCCCTCCCTCCCTCCCTCCCTCCCTCCCTCCCTCCCTCCCTCCCTCCCCTCCCTCCCTCCCTCCCTCCCTCCCTCCCTCCCTCCCTCCCTCCCTCCCTCCCTCCCTCCCTCCCCCCTCTCCTCTCCTCCCTTCTCTCCTCCCTCCCCTCCTCTCCTCTCCTCCCTCCTCCCTCCCCCCTCTCCCCCCCTCCTCTCCTCTCCTACTCTCCTCCCTCCCTCCTCTCCTCTCCTCTTATCTCCTCCCTCCTCTACTCCTCTCCAGCCAGGTGCCAGAGTGAATAGGATACTTTTAAAGTGGGCAATGGTGTCCATGATGAACCCTTTTTACTGACCTACCTAGCTATACCTGGATCCTCTCACTGACCTACCTAGCTATACCTGGTTCCTCTCACTGACCTACCTAGTTACCTGGTTCCTCTCACTGACCTACCTAGTTACCTGGTTCCTCTCACTGACCTACCTAGCTATACCTGGTTCCTCTCACTGACCTACCTAGCTATACCTGGTTCCTCTCACTGACCTACCTAGTTACCTGGTTCCTCTCACTGACCTACCTAGTTACCTGGTTCCTCTCACTGACCTACCTAGTTACCTGGTTCCTCTCACTGACCTACCTAGTTACCTGGTTCCTCTCACTGACCTACCTAGTTACCTGGTTCCTCTCACTGACCTACCTAGTTACCTGGTTCCTCTCACTGACCTACCTAGTTACCTAGTTCCTCTCACTGACCTACCTAGTTACCTGGATCCTCTCACTGATCTACCTAGCTATACCTGGTTCCTCTCACTGACCTACCTAGTTACCTGGTTCCTCTCACTGATCTACCTAGCTACCTGGTTCCTCTCACTGATCTACCTCGCTATACCTGGTTCCTCTCACTGACCTACCTAGTTACCTGGTTCCTCTCACTGATCTACCTAGTTACCTGGTTCCTCTCACTGACCTACCTAGTTACCTGGTTCCTCTCACTGATCTACCTAGTTACCTGGTTCCTCTCACTGATCTACCTAGCTATACCTGGTTCCTCTCACTGATCTACCTAGTGACCTGGTTCCTCTCACTGATCTACCTAGTTACCTGGTTTCTCTCACTGATCTACCTAGTTACCTGGTTCCTCTCACTGATCTACCTAGTTACCTGGTTCCTCTCACTGATCTACCTAGTGACCTGGTTCCTCTCACTGATCTACCTAGTTACCTGGTTCCTCTCACTGATCTACCTAGCTATACCTGGTTCCTCTCACTGACCTACCTAGTTACCTGGTTCCTCTCACTGATCTACCTAGTTACCTGGTTCCTCTCACTGACCTACCTAGTTACATGGTTCCTCTCACTGACCTACCTAGCTATACCTGGTTCCTCTCACTGACCTACCTAGTTACCTGGTTCCTCTCACTGATCTACCTAGCTATACCTGGTTCCTCTCACTGACCTTCAAAGCTGCCTGATTCTAAAGGTTCTTCAGAACAAACCTGACAGGTCTGCTCCTCAGTGGACCACATTAATAAATGTAAACCGGTGTGACCCGGCTGGGGTGGACAGGTTGCTAGGGCGATGAATCATCCCTTTACAGCTGGCATCATAAGTCAGGGTGAAGAGGAAAGGTGGACATGAGGAAGAGGAGAGATTAAGGAGAGATGGAGAGGACAAGGAGGAGGAAGAGGAGAGATGAAGGAGAGATGGAGAGGACAAGGAGGAGGATGGAGGAGAGATATAGAGGAGGAAGAGGAGAGATGAAGGAGAGATAAGGAGGAGGAAGAGGAGAGATGAAGGAGAGATGGAGAGGACAAGGAGGAGGAAGAGGAGAGATAGAGAGGAGGAAGTGGAGAGATGAAGGAGAGATGGTGAGGACAAGGAGGAGGAAGAGGAGAGATGGAGAGGACAAGGAGGAGGAAGTGGAGAGATAGAGAGGACAAGGAGGAGGAAGAGGAGAGATAGAGAGGACAAGGAGGAGGAAGAGGAGAGATAGAGAGGAGGAAGAGGAGAGATGAAGGAGAGATGGAGAGGACAAGGAGGAGGAAGTGGAGAGATGGAGAGGACATGGAGGAGGAAGAGGAGAGATAGAGAGGGTGACGAGGAGAGATGAAGGAGAGATGGAGAGGACAAGGAGGGGAGGAAGTGGAGAGATAGAGAGGACAAGGAGGAGGAAGTGGAGAGATAGAGAGGAGGAAGAGGAGAGATGAAGGAGAGATGGAGAGGACAAGGAGGAGGAAGAGGAGAGATGGAGAGGACAAGGAGGAGGAAGAGGAGAGATAGAGAGGGTGACGAGGAGAGATGATGGAGAGGACAAGGAGGAGGAAGAGGAGAGATGGAGAGGACAAGGAGGAGGAAGTGGAGAGATAGAGAGGGAGGAAGAGGAGAGATGAAGGAGAGATGGAGAGGACAAGGAGGAGGAAGAGGAGAGATGGAGAGGACAAGGAGGAGAGATAGAGAGGAGGAAGAGGAGAGATGAAGGAGAGGTGGAGAGGACAAGGAGGAGGAAGAGGAGAGATGGAGAGGACAAGGAGGAGGAAGAGGAGAGATGGAGAGGACAAGGAGGAGGAAGTGGAGAGATAGAGAGGACAAGGAGGAGGAAGAGGAGAGATAGAGAGGACAAGGAGGAGGAAGAGGAGAGATAGAGAGGAGGAAGAGGAGAGATGAAGGAGAGATGGAGAGGACAAGGAGGAGGAAGTGGAGAGATAGAGAGGACAAGGAAGAGGAAGAGGAGAGATAGAGAGGACAAGGAGGAGGAAGAGGAGAGATAGAGAGGAGGAAGAGGAGAGATGAAGGAGAGATGGAGAGGACAAGGAGGAGGAAGTGGAGAGATGGAGAGGACATGGAGGAGGAAGAGGAGAGATAGAGAGGGTGACGAGGAGAGATGAAGGAGAGATGGAGAGGACAAGGAGGGAGGAAGTGGAGAGATAGAGAGGACAAGGAGGAGGAAGTGGAGAGATAGAGAGGAGGAAGAGGAGAGATGAAGGAGAGATGGAGAGGACAAGGAGGAGGAAGAGGAGAGATGGAGAGGACAAGGAGGAGGAAGAGGAGAGATAGAGAGGGTGACGAGGAGAGATGAAGGAGAGATGGAGAGGACAAGGAGGAGGAAGAGGAGAGATGGAGAGGACAAGGAGGAGGAAGTGGAGAGATAGAGAGGAGGAAGAGGAGAGATGAAGGAGAGATGGAGAGGACAAGGAGGAGGAAGAGGAGAGATGGAGAGGACAAGGAGGAGAGATAGAGAGGAGGAAGAGGAGAGATGAAGGAGAGGTGGAGAGGACAAGGAGGAGGAAGAGGAGAGATGGAGAGGACAAGGAGGAGGAAGAGGAGAGATAGAGAGGACAAGGAGGAGGAAGAGGAGAGATAGAGAGGGGGACGAGGAGAGATGAGGAGGACAAGGAGGAGGAAGAGGAGAGATAGAGAGGAGGAAGAGGAGAGATGAAGGAGAGGTGGAGAGGACAAGGAGGAGGAAGAGGAGAGATGGAGAGGACAAGGAGGAGGAAGAGGAGAGATGAAGGAGAGATGGAGAGGACAATGAGGAGGAAGAGGAGAGATAGAGAGGAGGAAGAGGAGAGATGAAGGAGAGATGGTGAGGACAAGGAGGGGGAAGAGGAGAGATGGAGAGGACAATGAGAAGGAAGAGGAGAGATAGAGAGGACAAGGAGGAGGAAGAGGAGAGATAGAGAGGAGGAAGAGGAGAGATGAAGGAGAGATGAAGGAGAGATGGAGAGGACAAGGAGGAGGAAGAGGAGAGATAAAGAGTAGGAAGAGTATAGATGAAGGAGAGATGGAGAGGACAAGGAGAGATAAAGAGGAAGAAGAGGAGAGATAGAGAGGAGGAAGAGGAGAGATGGGGAGGACAAGGAGGAGGAAGAGGAGTGATAGAGAGGAGGAAGAGGAGGAAGCGGAGAGATAGAGAGGAGGAAGAGGAGAGATGGGGGATAAAAACAGTCCTCTTCCCCTCCATCTCTCTGTCTGGCAACGTGGTGGCCACCATGGCTCAACAACAAGGGATGGGGGTAGGGATAGAGAAGATAAAGGGGGGGGAGAGAGAAGAGAAAAGGAGGGGGAGGGAGAGAGGAGAGAAATTGAGGGGGAGGGAGAGAGAAGAGAAATGGAGGGGAGGGAGAGAGGAGAGAAAGGGAGGGAGAGGGAGAGAAAGGGAGGGAGGGAGGAGAGAAAGGGAGGGGGAGAGGAGAGAGAAGAGAAATGGAGGGGAGAGGAGAGAGAAGAGAAAGGGAGGGGAGGGAGAGAGGAGAGAAATGGAGGGGGAGGGAGAGAGGAGAGAAGGGAGGGAGGGAGGAGAGAAAGGGAGGGGGAGAGGAGAGAGAAGAGAAATGGAGGGGGAGGGAGAGAGGAGAGAAAGGGAGGGAGAGAGGAGAGAAATGGAGGGGAGGGAGAGAGAAGAGAAAATGAGGGGGAGAGTAGAGAAAGAGAGGGGGCCGAGGCATAATGGTGTTAGATATAGCATGTGTTGAATAGCCTCGAGATGGCCCACCCATCTTGAACAGAAGGTGCTTTCTCCCTGGCGGTGGTCAGATTGTATGTTGTTTTTTTAATAGCGATAGCTAGCTAGCATAAGAAACCTCCACAGTATAATGAAATATGTATGGGAGTGAACAAGTCTGGTGGCCATGAATGACCTCACTATATAGAAGGTTAATAACGAGAGTCACTAGAATGCGCTCTAGAATTCACACTATAATTCACTCTATAATGCACTCTAGAATTCACACTGTAATTCATTCTATAATGCACTCTAGAATTCACACTATACCCAGCCCTCCTCTCTGTCACGACCCAGCCCTTCTCTCTCTCTCTCTCTCTCTCTCTCTACCCAGCCCTCCTCTCCCTCTCTACCCAGCCCTCCTCTCCCTCTCTCCCCAGCCCTCCTCTCCCTCTCTACCCAGCCCTCCTGTCCCTCTCTAGCCAGCCCTCCTCTCTCTCTCTACCCAACCCTCCTCTCTCTCTCTACCCAGCCCTCCTCTCTCTCTCTACCCAGCCCTCCTCTCCCTCTCTACCCAGCCCTCCTCTCCCTCTCTACCCAGCCCTCCTCTCCCTCTCTACCCAGCCCTCCTCTCCCTCTCTACCCAGCCCTCCTCTCTGTCTCTACCCAGCCCTCCTCTCTCTCTCTACCCAGCCCTCCTCTCTGTCTCCACCCAGCCCTCCTCTCCCTCTCTACCCAGCCCTCCTCTCCTCTCTACCCAGCCCTCCTCTCCCTCTCTACCCAGCCCTCCTCTCCCTCTCTACCCAGCCCTCCTCTCTCTCTCTACCCAGCCCTCCTCTCTGTCTCGACCCAGCCCTCCTCTCCCTCTCTACCCAGCCCCTCCTCTCCCTCTCTACCCAGCCCTCCTCTCTGTCTCTACCCAGCCCTCCTCTCCCTCTCCACCCAGCCCTCCTCTCCCTCTCTACCCAGCCCTCCTCTCCCTCTCTACCCAGCCCTCCTCTCCCTCTCTACCCAGCCCTCCTCTCCCTCTCTCCCCAGCCCTCCTCTCCCTCTCTACCCAGCCCTCCTCTCCCTCTCCACCCAGCCCTCCTCTCCCTCTCTACCCATCCCTCCTCTCCCCTCTCTACCCAGCCCTCCTCTCCCTCTCCACCCAGCCCTCCTCTCCCTCTCTACCCATTCCTCCTCTCCCTCTCTACCCAGCCCTCCTCTCCCTCTCTACCCAGCCCTCCTCTCTGTCTCTACCCAGCCCTCCTCTCCCTCTCTACCCAGCCCTCCTCTCTGTCTCTACCCAGCCCTCCTCTCCCTCTCTACCCAGCCCTCCTCTTCCTCTCTCCCCAGCCCTCCTCTCCCTCTCTACCCATCCCTCCTCTCCCTCTCTACCCAGCCCTCCTCTCCCTCTCTACCCAGCCCTCCTCTCTCTCTCTCCCAGCCCTCCTCTCCCTCTCTCCCCAGCCCTCCTCTCCCCTCTCTCCCCAGCCCTCCTCTTCCCTCTCTACCCAGCCCTCCTCTCTCTCTCTACCCATCCCTCCTCTCCCTCTCTACCCAGCCCTCCTCTCCCTCTCTACCCAGCCCTCCTCTCCCTCTCTACCCAGCCCTCCTCTCCCTCTCTACCCAGCCCTCCTCTCCCTCTCTACCCAGCCCTCCTCTCCCTCTCTACCCAGCCCTCCTCTCTGTCTCTACCCAGCCCTCCCTCTCTGTCTCTCCCTCTCTCCCCTCCTCTCTGTCTCTACCCAGCCCTCCTCTCTCTCTCGACCCAGCCCTCCTCTCCCTCTCTACCCAGCCCTCCTCTCCCTCTCTACCCAGCCCTCCTCTCTCTCTCTACCCAGCCCTCCTCTCCCTCTCTACCCAGCCCTCCTCTCCCTCTCTACCCAGCCCTCCTCTCCCTCTCTCCCCAGCCCTCCTCTCCCTCTCTCCCCAGCCCTCCTCTCCCTCTCTACCCAGCCCTCCTCTCTGTCACGACCCAGCCCTCCTCTCTCTCTCTACCCAGCCCTCCTCTCTGTCTCTACCCAGCCCTCCTCTCCCTCTCTCCCCAGCCCTCCTCTCCCTCTCTCCCCAGCCCTCCTCTCCCTCTCCCCCAGCCCTCCTCTCCCTCTCTACCCAGCCCTCCTCTCTCTGTCACGACCCAGCCCTCCTCTCTCTCTACCCAGCCCTCCTCTCTGTCTCTACCCAGCCCTCCTCTCTCTCTACCCAGCCCTCCTCTCTGTCTCTACCCAGCCCTCCTCTCCCTCTCTACCCAGCCCTCCTCTCTGTCTCTACCCAGCCCTCCTCTCCCTCTCTACCCAGCCCTCCTCTCCCTCTCTACCCAGCCCTCCTCTCCCTCTCTACCCAGCCCTCCTCTCTGTCTCTACCCAGCCCTCCTCTCCCCTCTCTACCCAGCCCTCCTCTCCCTCTCTACCCAGCCCTCCTCCCCTCTCTACCCAGCCCTCCTCTCCCTCTCTACCCATCCCTCCTCTCTCTCTCTACCCAGCCCTCCTCTCCCTCTCTACCCAGCCCTCCTCTCCCTCTCTACCCAGCCCTCCTCTCCCTCTCTACCCATCCCTCCTCTCCCTCTCTACCCAGCCCTCCTCTCCCTCTCTACCCAGCCCTCCTCTCCCTCTCTACCCAGCCCTCCTCTCCCTCTCTACCCAGCCCTCCTCTCTCTCTCTCTACCCAGCCCTCCTCTCTGTCTCTACCCAGCCCTCCTCTCCCTCTCGACCCAGCCCTCCTCTTCCTCTCTACCCAGCCCTCCTCTCCCTCTCTACCCAGCCCTCCTCTCCCTCTCTACCCAGCCCTCCTCTCCCTCTCTACCCAGCCCTCCTCTCCCTCTCTACCCAGCCCTCCTCTCTCTCTCTACCCAGCCCTCCTCTCTGTCTCTACCCAGCCCTCCTCTCCCTCTCGACCCAGCCCTCCTCTTCCTCTCTACCCAGCCCTCCTCTCCCTCTCTACCCAGCCCTCCTCTCCCTCTCTACCCAGCCCTCCTGTCCCTCTCTACCCAGCCCTCTTCACCCATGTCTTCTTCTTCATTTTTCCATCTGTCAGATTTGATAGAACTTATTGACCTTTCAGCGGTCCTCCCACAGTGGGTCTCCTTGGGGAGTCATTCAGAAAGTGAGACATCGCTGAGTAGACATCACACAGAGACCTGTCTGTGAAAAGGTCATTGGTTGCTTGGATCTATGGCCTGCTGTGTCTTAAACAACATCCAGTCCACCCGTGTCTTAAACAACATCCAGTCCACCCATGTCTTAAACAACATCCAGTCCACCCATGTCTTAAACAACATTCAGTCCACCCATGTCTTAAACAACATCCAGTCCACCCATGTCTTAAACAACATCCAGTCCACCCATGTCTTAAACAACATTCAGTCCACCCATGTCTTAAACAACATCCAGTCCACCCATGTCTTAAACAACATCCAGTCCACCCGTGTCTTAAACAACATCCAGTCCACCCATGTCTTAAACAACATCCAGTCCACCCATGTCTTAAACAACATCCAGTCCACCCATGTCTTAAACAACATTCAGTCCACCCATGTCTTAAACAACATTCAGTCCACCCATGTCTTAAACAACATTCAGTCCACCCGTGTTTTAAACAACATTCCGTCCACTCATGATTGGTTACATCTGTTATGATGTCATAATGAACCTGTCATTCCACAATCATGAGTCTCTTTCCCATCCACACATGTATGTGCAGGTGTTAAATCTGCATGTGTGTTCGGTACCCAAGCTGCAGTGCCTCCTGCATGCGTCCATTCAGCTCCGCGTGAGAGAAGGAAGGGCCACGTATTCGTCTCCTGTCTTGTTACTATGAGAGATGTCAGCTGGCTGCATGAGCTCGTGGTGTCTGTGTGATTTATACGGAGGTGAACAGGGCGCCTGAGGAAAAACACTTCCAATGACTCCAAAGTGGTTTAGGATTGTTTTTGCTTTCGACTGAGGTCCACGGACCTCATATGACGCTCCACCCCCCTGTCTCCTCCCCCCTCTCCCCAACTCTCTCTCTCTCTCCCCCCTCTCCCCCTCTCCCCAACTCTCTCTCTCTCTCCCCCTCTCCCCCAACTCTCTCTCTCTCTCCCCCTCTCCCCAACTCTCTCTCTCTCTCCCCCCTCTCTCCAACTCTCTCTCTCTCCCCAACTCGCTCTCTCCCCCTCTCCCCAACTCTCTCTCTCTCCCCTCTCCCAACTCTCTCTCTCCTCCCTCTCCCCAACTCTTTCTCTCTCAATTCAATTCTCTCCCTCCCTCTCTCTCTCCTTCTCTCCTTCCATCTCCCCAACTCTCTCTCTCTCTCAATTCAATTCTCTCCCTCCCTCTCCCCAACTCTCTCTCTCTCAATTCAATTCTCTCCCTCCCTCTCTCTCTCCTTCTCTCCTTCCATCTCCCCAACTCTCTCTCTCAATTCAGTTCTCTCTCTCACTCCATCTCTCTCTCTCTCTCTCTCTCTCTCTCTCTCTCTCTCTCTCTCTCTCTCTCTCTCTCTCTCTCTCTCTCTCTCCATCTCTCTCTCTCTCTCTCTTTCTCCTATCTCTTCCGGTCTGTTTCTCTCTCTTTTTCTCATCTCTCTCATGTCTCTCGCTCTCTCCCTACATGCCACGTTGAAATACATCTTGTTTTCATCAAGTTTTTGGGGAGGAACTCAGTTAATTCAGCAATCAAGGCCATGGGACTCTGGTCTATAGTAGTACCACTATATAGGGAATAGGGCTCTGGTCTATAGTAGTACCACTATATAGGGAATAGGGCTCTGGTCTATAGTAGTACCACTATATAGGGAATAGGGCTCTGGTCTATAGTAGTACCACTATATAGGGAATAGGGCTCTGGTCTATAGTAGTACCACTAGATAGGGAATAGGGCTCTGGTCTATAGTAGTACCACTATATAGGGAATAGGGCTTTGGTCTATAGTAGTACCACTATATAGGGAATAGGGCTCTGGTCTATAGTAGTACCACTATATAGGGAATAGGGCGTTGGTCTATAGTAGTACCACTATATAGGGAATAGGGCTCTGGTCTATAGTAGTACCACTATATAGGGAATAGGGCGTTGGTCTATAGTAGTACCACTATATAGGGAATAGGGCTCTGGTCTATAGTAGTACCACTATATAGGGAATAGGGCTCTGGTCTATAGTAGTACGACTATATAGGGAATAGGGCTCTGGTCTATAGTAGTACGACTATATAGGGAATAGTGCTCTGGTCTATAGTAGTACCACTATATAGGGAATAGGGCTCTGGTCTATAGTAGTACCACTATATAGGGAATAGGGCTCTGGTCTATAGTAGTACCACTATATAGGGAATAGGGCCCTGGTCTATAGTAGTACCACTATATAGGGAATAGGGCTCTGGTCTATAGTAGCACCACTATATAGGGAATAGGACTCTGGTCTATAGTAGCACCACTATATAGGGAATAGGACTCTGGTCTATAGTAGTACCACTATATAGGGAATAGGGCCCTGGTCTATAGTAATACCTCTATATAGGGAATAGGGCCCTGGTCTATAGTAGCACCACTATATAGGGAATAGGGCTCTGGTCTATAGTAGCACCACTATAGGGAATAGGGCTCTGGTCTATAGTAGTACCACTATATAGGGAATAGGGCCCTGGTCTATAGTAGTACCACTATATAGGGAATAGGGCTCTGGTCTATAGTAGCACCACTATATAGGGAATAGGGCTCTGGTCTATAGTAGTACCACTATATAGGGAATAGGGCTCTGGTCTATAGTAGTACCACTATATAGGGAATAGGACTCTGGTCTATAGTAGTACCACTATATAGGGAATAGGGCCCTGGTCTATAGTAATACCTCTATATAGGGAATAGGGCCCTGGTCTATAGTAGCACCACTATATAGGGAATAGGGCTCTGGTCTATAGTAGCACCACTATATAGGGAATAGGGCTCTGGTCTATAGTAGTACCACTATATAGGGAATAGGGCCCTGGTCTATAGTAGTACCACTATATAGGGAATAGGGCTCTGGTCTATAGTAGTACCACTATATAGGGAATAGGGCCCTGGTCTATAGTAGTACCACTATATAGGGAATAGGGCTCTGGTCTATAGTAGTACCACTATATAGGGAATAGGTCTCTGGTCTATAGTAGTACCACTATATAGGGAATAGGGCTCTGGTCTATAGTAGTACCACTATATAGGGAATAGGGCTCTGGTCTATAGTAGTACCACTATATAGGGAATAGGACTCTGGTCTATAGTAGTACCACTATAGTAGGACCACCTCTGTGTGTGTCTGTGTGTGTCTGTGTGTGTCTGTCTGTGTGTGTCTGTGTGTGTCTATGTGTCTGTGTGTGTCTATGTGTGTCTTTGTGTGTCTGTGTGTGTCTATGTGTGTCTGTGTGTGTCTATGTGTGTCTGTGTGTGTCTATGTGTGCCTGTGTGTGACTGTGTGTGTCTATGTGTGTCTCTCTGTGTCTGTCTGTGTGTATCTGTGTGTGTCTATGTGTGTGTGTCTGTGTGTGTCTGTGTGTGTCTGTGTGTGTCTGTGTGTGTATGTGTGTCTGTGTGTGGCTGTAGTACAACCATGTAGTATAACCATGCAGTATGCAGTATAGCCATGCAGTATGCAGTATAACCATGCAGTATGCAGTATAACCATGCAGTATAAACATGCAGTATGCAGTATAACCATGCAGTATGCAGTATAGCCATGCAGTATGCAATATAACCATGCAGTATGCAGTATAACAATGCAGTATGCAGTATAACCATGCAGTATGCAGTATAACCATGCAGTATAACCATGCAGTATAACCATGCAGTATGCAGTATAACCATGCAGTATGCAATATAGCCATGCAGTATGCAATATAACCATGCAGTATGCAGTATAACCATGCAGTATGCAGTATAACCATGCAGTATAACCATGCAGTATGCAGTATAACCATGCAGTATAACCATGCAGTATGCAGTATAACCATGCAGTATGCAGTATAACCATGCAGTATAACCATGCAGTATGCAGTATAACCATGTAGTATAACCATGCAGTATGCAGTATAGCCATGCAGTATGCAGTATAACCATGCAGTATGCAATATAACCATGCAGTATGCAGTATAACCATGCAGTATGCAGTATAACCATGCAGTATGCAATATAACCATGCAGTATGCAGTATAACCATGCAGTATGCAATATAACCATGCAGTATGCAGTATGACCATGCAGTATGCAGTATAACCATGCAGTATGCAGTATAACCATGCAGTATGCAGTATGCAGTATGCAGTATGCAGTATGCAGTATAACCATGCAGTATAACCATGCAGTAGGTCGCTAGGTGTACGGTGTTTCCTCCGACACGTTGGTGCGGCTGGCTTCCGGGTTGGGATGTGCGTTGTTAAGAATTTATTTTTATTTTTAATTATTTTACCTTTATTTAACCAGGCAAGTCAGTTAAGAACAAATTCTTATTTTCAATGACGGCCTAGGAACAGTGGGTTAACTGCCTGTTCGGGGGCAGAACGACAGATTTGTACCTTGTCAGCTTGGGGATTCGAACTTGCAACCTTTCGGTTACGAGTCCAATGCTCTAACCACTAGGCTACCCTGCCGCGGTGCGTCTTGGTGCGTCTTGGTTTGGGCTGTGTTTCGGGAGGACGCATGACTCTCGGCCTTCGTCTCTCCCGAGTACGGGAGTTGCAGCGATGAGACAAGACGGTAACTACTAAAACAATTGGATACGAAATTGGTGAGAAAAAGGGGGGTAAAATAATTTTAACAAATATATTTTCTTTTAAAAGGGAGAGAAGATGTATGACCATATTAGAGAGACATATTTCCCTCAGATTACACACATCCACAAAGAATTCGAAAACAAATCCAATTTTGAATAAACTCCCACATCTACTGGGTGAAATACCACAGTGTGACATCACAGTAGCAAGATGTGTGACCTGTTGCCACAAGAAAAGGGCAACCAGTGAAGAACAAACACCATTGTAAATACACCCCATATTTATGCTTATTTATTTTCCCTTTTGTACTTTAAATATTTGCACATCGTTACAACACTGTATATATATACATAATATGACATTTGTAATGTCTTTATTGTTTTGAAACTTCTGTATGTGTGATGTCTACTGTTAATTGTTATTGTTTATTTCACTTTATATATTATATACCTTACTTGCTTTGGCAATGTTAACACGTTTCCCATGCCAATAAAGCCCCTTGAATTGAATTGAATTGAATTGAGAGAGTCAGAGACAGAGTGTGAGAGAGAGAGAGAGACCGAGACAGAGAGAGAGACAGAGACAGAGAGACAGACACAGAGACAGAGAGACAGAGAGAGAGACAGAGAGAGACTGTTCACAAACACACCCCACAGAGCCCCAGGACAGCAGCACAATTAGACCCAACCAAATCATGAGAACACAAAAAGATAATTACTTGACACATTGGAAAGAATTAACAAAAAAACAGAGCAAACTAGAATGCTATTTGGCCCTACACAGAGAGTACACAGCGGCAGAATACCTGACCACTGTGACTGACCCAAAATTAAGGAAAGCTTTGACTATGTACAGACTCAGCGAGCATAGCCTTGCTATTGAGAAAGGCCGCCGTAGGCAGACATGGTTCTCAAGAGAAGACAGGCTATGTGCTCACTGCCCACAAAATGAGGTGGAAACTGAGCTGCACTTCCTAACCTCCTGCCCAATGTATGACCATATTAGAGAGACATATTTCCCTCAGATTACACAGATCCACAAAGAATTCGAAATCAAATCCAATTTTGAAAAACTCCCATATCTACTGGGTGAAATACCACAGTGTGACATCACAGCAGCAAGATTTGTGACGTGTTGCCACGAGAAAAGGGCAACCAGTGAAGAACAAACCCCATTGTAAATACAACCCATATTTATGCTTATTTATTTTATCTTGTGTCCTTTAACCATTTGTACATTGCAAAAACCCTGTATATATATATAATATGACTTTTGTAATGTCTTTATTGTTTTGAAACTTCTGTATGTGTAATGTTCACTGTTAATGTTTATTGTTTTTCACTTTATATATTCACTTTATATATTATCTACCTCACTTGCTTTGGCAATGTTAACACATGTTTCCCATGCCAATAAAGCCCTTGAATTGAATTGAATTGACAGACAGAGAGAGAGAGACAGAGAGTCAGAGACAGCGAGTCAGACAGAGACAGAGAGACAGAGAGAGAGAGAGACAGACACAGAGAGAGAGAGAGAGACAGAGAGAGAGAGACAGAGAGACAGAGACAAAGAGACAGAGACAGAGACAAAGAGACAGAGACAGACATAGAGAGACAGAGGCAGAGAGACAGAGAGAAAGAGACAGAGTGACAGAGATACAGAGACAGAGAGTCAGAGACAGAGAGACAGAGAGACAGAGAGAGAAACAGAGACAGGGTGAGAGAGAGAGACAGAGACAGACACAGAGAGACAGTGAGAGAGAGACAGAGAGAGAGAGAGAGAGAGAGTGAGACAGAGACAGAGAGACAGAGACAGACACAGAGAGAGAGAGTGTATAAAGAGACAGCCAAACAGGGCCAGGCGTCTCTACCAGAGCTGTCACTAACAGATCACACCCCCTTCCCTCACACCCTATTGGCCGGCTGCCCTGCCACTGAGAGCAAAGGTTCCGATGTTTGGGGGGCGGAGCTTTGAGCCGACGTCACATCACATGGATTCTCTCATGTGGTCAGCGAGTGCAGAGACAGATCTGTGTGAAGCAGGCAGCTGCTGCTGATACCGCAAGAGACAGGAGAGAGTGAACAAGAGAGACACAGAGAGGGAACAAGAGAGACAGAGAGAGGGAACGAAAGAGACACAGAGAGAGGGAACGAGAGAGACCGAGAGAGGGAACAAGAGAGACAGAGAGAGGGAACAAGAGAGACACAGAGGGAACAAGAGAGACAGAGAGAGGGAACGAGAGAGACAGAGAGAGGGAACGAGAGACAGAGAGAGGGAACGAGAGACACAGAGAGAGGGAACGAGAGAGACACAGAGAGAGGGAACGAGAGCGACACAGAGAGAGGGAACAAGAGAGACACAGAGAGAGGGAACGAGAGACACAGAGAGAGGGAACGAGAGAGAGAGAGACAGGAGAGAGCTTTGAATAGCGCAACTGTGCTATTATAGTTCCACGGACCCAGGACTTTAAGGATGTATTTTGTGATCTCAGCTATGAAAGGTAAACCAAAGAACGGATTGCATGGCATGTGTGTGTTTGTGTGGAGAAGCTTGCTGTGTAACTGTTTATAACGGGACATGTGTCTCTTGTCTTATGTCTCGGGTGTCCTTTAACTAACAGCGGCTGGTAATAAAGGAGCAGTTGACCAAACTTGGGCTTTTGGCCTCTTTTGCTTCTCAGTTGTTCTGCAAACTGCAATAGTTGGATTATTTTAGATTGTGAAGAATATTATATATATATATATTAGATTATATATCTTGATAAGATTTCTGTCTTGTGAATGTGAGTTTTGTAGTAGAGTGGCAATAACTGAACTTTGGATCCCATCCAGGTTACGAATCTGAAAAGCTGTTGAGTTTGGTATCTTCCTGTTTCATCATTTCTCATGCATGCTGATATTTCATTTCTTATCTGTTTGCTACAGTATTTTATCTGTTTGCTACAGTATTTTATCTGTTTGCTACAGTATTTTATCTGTTTGCTACAGTATTTTGTCTGTTTGCTACAGTATTTTATCTGTTTGCTACAGTATTTTATCTGTTTGCTATGGTATTTTATCTGTTTGCTACAGTATTTTATCTGTTTGCTACAGTATTTTATCTGTTTGCTACAGTATTTTCCAAAGAAGTTAAGAAAAAATTGCAAGCTGAATGTGCAAACGGGTTCGAGAGAGAGAGAGGTAGAAAGAGACTAGAGGGGTTTGAGAGAGAGAGAGGTAGAAAGAGACTAGAGGGGTTCGAGAGAGAGAGAGGTAGAGAGAGACTAGAGGGGTTCGAGAGAGAGAGAGGTAGAGAGAGACTAGAGGGGTTAGAGAGAGAGAGGTAGAGAGAGACTAGAGGGGTTCGAGAGAGAGAGAGGTAGAGAGAGACTAGAGGGGTTAGAGAGAGAGAGGTAGAGAGAGACTAGAGGGGTTCGAGAGAGAGAGAGGTAGAGAGAGACTAGAGGGGTTAGAGAGAGAGAGAGAGGTAGAGAGAGACTAGAGGGGTTAGAGAGAGAGAGGTAGAGAGAGACTAGAGGGGTTCGAGAGAGAGAGAGGTAGAGAGAGACTAGAGGGGTTAGAGAGAGAGAGAGAGGTAGAGAGAGACTAGAGGGGTAGAGAGAGACTAGAGGGTGTTGTGCTCACAGACAGATAATGCGTCTCTCTCAATTCAATTCAATCCAAGGGCTTTATTGGCATGGGTAACATGTGTTAACATTGCCAAAGCAAGTAAGGTAGATAATATATAAAGGGAAATAAACAATAAAAATTAACAGTAGACATCACACAGACGTAGACATCTCTCTCTCTACCCATCTACCCATTCCTCTCTCTACTTAATCCTGTTGTTCATGTCCAGAGTGCTTGTCTGTTATGAGAGAGAGAGAGAGACACAGAGAGGGAGAGAGAGACACATAGAGGGAGAGAGAGAGAGAGAGAGGGGGAGAGAGAGACACAGAGAGGGAGAGAGAGACACAGAGAGGGAGAGCGAGAGAGAGAGAGACAGAGAGGGAGAGAGAGACACAGAGAGGGAGGGAGAGAGAGAGACACAGAGAGAGAGAGAGACACAGAGAGAGAGAGAGACACAGAGAGAGAGAGAGACACACAGAGAGAGACACAGAGAGAGAAAGACACAGAGAGAGAGACACTGAGAGGGAGAGAGAGACAGAGAGACAGAGAGAGAGAGAGACAGACAGACAGACAGAAAGAAAGAAAGAAAGAAAGAAAGAAAGAAAGAAAGAAAGAAAGAAAGAAAGAGTGAGAGAGAGAGACAGACAGACAGACAGACAGACAGACAGACAGACAGACAGACAGACAGACAGACAAACAGACAGACAGAGAGGTTGGTTTACAATCCTGGGTTTCTATACCAGCCACTGAGATGGTACCTCTGATATTCTGACTTGTCGGGTTGTGTCCTCCTGGCCCACTTTTGGGGGTCTGTTCTATTCAGTGTGAGGACACACGAATGGTACAGCGTTGTTTATCCCACTCCAGTGATGGACATGTAGATTATCCTCCTACTCCCCATCCCTCTATCTTCCATCCTCCATCCCTCTATCTTCCATCCTCCATCCCTCTATCCCTCCATCCCCCATCAATCCCCCCTAGCTAGCTGGCTCCCCCCACACTACCATACTGCCACTACAATATTACAATACCCATAAGCCTTCCCTCCCTCCACTGACAGCAGTCTCTCTCTCTGTCTCTCTCTCTGTCTCCCTCTCTCTCTCTCTCTCTCTCTCTCTCTCTCTGTCTCTCTCTCTCTCTCTCTCTCTCTGTCTCTCTCTCTCTCTCTCTCTCTCTCTCTCTGTGTCTCTCTCTCTCTCTCTGTGTCTCTCTCTCTCTCTGTCTCTCTCTCTTTGTCTCTTTCTCTCCCTCCTCTTTCTCTCTCTCTCTATGTGTCTCTCTCTTTCTCTCCCCCTCTCTCTCTCCCTCCCTCTCTCTCTATCTATCTCTCTCTCTCTCTCTCTCTCTCCCGTCTCTCTCTCTCTCTCTCTCTCTCTCTCTCTGTGTGTCTCTCTCTGTGTTTCTCTCTCTTTCTCTCCCCCTCTCTCTCCCTCTCCCCCTCTCCCCCCCCCTCTCTCTCTCTCTCTCTCTCTCTCTCTCTCTCTCTCTCTCTCTCTATCCCTCCCACAGAGTAATGCTGTCAGCTGTCATTACCTATTAGCAGTGATGTGGTGGGAATAGAAGAAGCCACGCTGCATGATGCCATAGCTAGCTGCTCGTGCCCCATTGCTTTATCTAGGGCCCCATTGCTTTAGCTAGTGCCCCATTGCTTTAGCTAGGACCCATTGCTTTAGCTAGGACCACATTGCTTTAGCTAGGGCCCCATTGCTTTAGCTAGGGCCCATTGCTTTAGCTAGGGTCACATTGCTTTAGCTAGGTCCCATTGCTTTAGCTAGGGCCACATTGCTTTAGCTAGGGCCCATTGCTTTAGCTCGGGCCACATTGCTTTAGCTAGGGCCCATTGCTTTAGCTATGGCCCATTGCTTTAGCTAGGGCCCATTGCTTTAGCTAGGGCCCATTGCTTTAGCTATGGCCCATTGCTTTAGCTAGGGCCACATTGCTTTAGCTAGGGCCCATTGCTTTAGCTAGGACCCATTGCTTTAGCTAGGGCCACATTGCTTTAGCTAGGGCCACATTGCTTTAGCTAGGGCCCATTGCTTTAGCTAGGGTCACATTGCTTTAGCTAGGGCCCATTGCTTTAGCTAGGGTCACATTGCTTTAGCTAGGGCCCATTGCTTTAGCTAGGGCCCATTGCTTTAGCTAGGGCCCATTGCTTTAGCTAGGGCCCATTGCTTTAGCTAGGGCCCATTGCTTTAGCTAGGGCCACATTGCTTTAGCTAGGGCCCATTGCTTTAGCTAGGGCCACATTGCTTTAGCTAGGGCCCATTGCTTTAGCTAGGGCCCATTGCTTTAGCTAGGGTCACATTGCTTTAGCTAGGGTCACATTGCATTAGCTAGGGCCCATTGCTTTAGCTAGGGCCACATTGCTTTAGCTAGGGCCCATTGCTTTAGCTAGGGCCACATTGCTTTAGCTAGGGCCCATTGCTTTAGCTAGGGCCCATTGCTTTAGCTAGGGCCACATTGCTTTAGCTAGGGCCCATTGCTTTAGCTAGGGCCACATCGCTTTAGCTAGGGCCCATAGCTTTAGTAGAACATCTGAGACTAAAGCCTGCAATACAGCAATGGAATTAATGTTTGAAATGTAAATAATCGCTGAAAATGACAAAAAATGTAAGAAAAACAAAGAGAAAAACAAAATCTACTAAATCTACTAGTTTGTGAAATGATGCATGGAAGTGAATAGTTATTAATTAATGCTGACACATCGTTAAAACTCAAATGCTCATTAATACACTGATAATGTGTATTATTATGTATGTAAGATATGAAACACGACATGAGCTGTTGTGTTTCCCTCCCTGGACATGGTTGCCATGACTGTAGAGGTGAATCACATTCATGTCCATCCTGTTCACTAGTCAGGACACTGAACACGTTTACGTTTCTCTGGCAGTTTTCTCCGTTTCTCTTTCTGTGTTCTTCTCAGTGCAGCTGAAGGACACAAACCCTGTCCTTCATCCAAGCCCTTTTTTAACCCTGTCTTTCATCCAAGCCCTTTTTAAACCCTGTCCTTCATCCAAGCCCTTTTTAAACCCTGTCCTTCATCCAAGCCCTTTTTAAACCTCGTCTTTCATCCAAGCCCTTTTTAAACACTGTCCTTCAATCAAGCCCTTTATCCAAGCCCTTTTTAAACCCTGTCTTTCATCCAAGCCCTTTTTAAACCCATCCTTCATCCAAGCCCTTTTTAAACCCTGTCCTTCATCCAAGCCCTTTTTAAACCCTGTCCTTCATCCAAGCCCTTTTTAAACCCTGTCCTTCATCCAAGCCCTTTTTAAACCATGTCCTTCATCCAAGCCCTTTTTAAACCCTGTCCTTCATCCAAGCCCTTTTTAAACCCTGTCCTTCATCCAAGCCCTTTTTAAACCCTGTCCTTCATCCAAGCCCTTTTTAAACCATGTCCTTCATCCAAGCCCTTTTTAAACCCTGTCCTTCATCCAAGCCCTTTTTAAACCCTGGACTCTCCAAGTATTGCATTCTTGATACATCTTTGCTATTCTTACTGATGTTAAAACAAAGTTGTTCAGTTTGAGTTCAAAATGGTTGTTTTTAAACCCCACGGAGGGTTAACCGGGACCCCACGGAGGGTTAAACCCTGTCTTTCATCCAAGCCCCACGGAGTAAACCCCATCCCCATCAGAGGGTTAAACCTTCATCCAAGTCCCCACAGAGGGTTAAACCCTGTCCCATCAGAGGGTTTTTAAACGGGTCCCATCAGAGGTTAAACCGGGTCCCCACAGAGGGTTTTTAAACGGGTCCCCACGGAGGGTTAAACGGTCCCCACGGAGGGTTAAACGGGTCCCCACGGAGGGTTCATCCAAGCCCTTTTTAAACCCTGTCCCATCACGGAGGGTTAAACGGGTCCCCACGGAGGGTTAAACGGGTCCCACAGAGGGTTAAACGGGTCCCCACAGAGGGTTAAACGGGTCCCCACGGAGGGTTAAACCCCGGTCCCCACGGAGGGTTAAACCCCACCCCACGGAGGGTTAAACGGGTCCCCACAGAGGGTTAAACGGGTCCCCACAGAGGGTTAAACGGGACCCCACAGAGGGTTAAACGGGTCCCCACGGAGGGTTAAACGGGACCCCACGGAGGGTTAAACGGGTCCCCACAGAGGGTTAAACGGGTCCCCACAGAGGGTTAAACGGGTCCCCACAGAGGGTTAAACGGGACCAGACTAGTTCCAGACTGTTTGTGGTAAACGTTTACAGGCAATTATCAGTCAATGTTTTGTCATGGGATTACAGCTAGCTGGATTTGGGCTGAGAGATTATTCAGCCTAACGCTCCCTACTGGGAGGGGGAGGAGGAGAGAGGGGAGCCAGAGACCCCAAGAGTGACGGGAGTGAGGAGAGAGGGGGAGGCAGAGAATGAGAGGGACGGGGAGAGTGGTTAGGAGAGAGGGGGAGGCAGAGAGTAAGAGTGACGGGACCCCAGAGGGGGAGGCAGAGAATGAGAGGGACGGGGAGTGAGGAGAGAGGGGGAGGCAGAGAATGAGAGGGACGGGGAGTGAGGAGAGGGGGGGAGCCAGAGAGTAAGAGGACGGGAGAGGGAGAGGGGAGGCAGAGAATGAGAGGGACGGGGAGTGAGGAGAGAGGGGACCCAGAGAGTGAGAGAGACAGGGGTGAGGACCCCAGGGGGGGAGGCAGAGAGTAAGAGTGATGGGAGTGAGGAGAGAGGGGGAGGCAGAGAATGAGAGGGACGGGAGTGAGGAGAGAGGGGGAGGCAGAGAGTGAGAGAGACCCCAGGGGGTGAGGGAAAGGGGGAGGCAGACCCCACGTAAAGTGATGGGAGTGAGGAGAGAGGGGGAGGCAGAGAATGAGAGGGACGGGGAGTGAGGACCCCAGGAGGGGGAGGCAGAGAGTAAGAGTGATGGGAGTGAGGAGAGAGGGGGGAGGCAGAGAATGAGAGGGACGGGGAGTGAGGAGAGAGGGGGGAGCCAGAGAGTAAGAGTGATGGGAGTGAGGAGAGAGGGGGGAGGCAGAGAATGAGAGGGACGGGGAGTGAGGAGAGAGGGGGGAGGCAGAGAGTGAGAGAGACAGGGGTGAGGAGGTAGAGGGGGAGGCAGAGAGAGGGGGTTAGAGAGAGATGAGAGACAAAGAGAGAAAGAGGCTGGCAGACAGACAAACAGCCAGAGAGAGAGAGGCAGAAAAAGAGGCAGACAGAGACAGTGTAAACGGGTGTAAATTTGAGGCGACAGAGCAGATGGTTGGTACGAGGGTGGTGGAGGCCCTCCATGACCCTCACAGAGGAGGGAAACAGTGGGCCTGATGACCGCCCCGGGACCAAGCACCAAAAGTCAGGGCCCAGAGGTCAGGAAAGCGTGGTGCTTCTTGCAGCCTGCCTGACACACTGCTCTCTACCGTCCATGGAAATACATCACACTGTAAAGACCCGAGAGCATGGGGGCTGGTGGGGGAAGAAAGACAGAGTTGGAAAGAAAATTATGTAATGGAATTTTAATGAAGAGGAACGATATGAAAGAAGAAAAAAAACGACGAGTTAACAAATGTCAGGGAAACTGCCCCCGAGGATTATGGGATTTTTTTTAATTTTTTTATAAGATCATTATTATAGCAGTATGGTGACAGAGAATCAGAGAGAAATGACTAGCTGCATCCACAATGCCTTCCTATATGCCCCTCTATAGTGATAGAGTAGACTATATCCCCCTCTATAGTGATACAGTAATACTACTGTAGACAGCCACTGATTGGTCCAAGACGGATCAGGCAGGACCATGTAGGCCCGGGCTACAGTAATACTACTGTAGACAGCCACTGATTGGTCCAAGACGGATCAGGCAGGACCATGTAGGCCCGGCTACAGTAATACTACTGTAGACAGCCACTGATTGGTCCAAGACGGATCAGGCAGGACCATGTAGGCCCGGCTACAGTAATACTACTGTAGACAGCCACTGATTGGTCCAACACGGATCAGGCAGGACCATGTAGGCCCGGGCTGTAATACTACTGTAGACAGCCACTGATTGGTCCAAGACGGATCAGGCAGGACCATGTAGGCCCGGGCTACAGTAATACTACTGTAGACAGCCACTGATTGGTCCAAGACGGATCAGGCAGGACCATGCTAGGCCCCGGCTGTAATACTACTGTAGACAGCCACTGATTGGTCCAAGACGGATCAGGCAGGACCATGTAGGCCCGGGCTACAGTAATACTACTGTAGACAGCCACTGATTGGTCCAAGACGGATCAGGCAGGACCATGTAGGCCCGGGCTACAGTAATACTACTGTAGACAGCCACTGATTGGTCCAAGACGGATCAGGCAGGACCATGTCCCCCGGGCTACAGTAATACTACTGTAGACAGCCACTGATTGGTCCAAGACGGATCAGGCAGGACCATGTAGGCCTGGCTACAGTAATACTACTGTAGACAGCCACTGATTGGTCCAAGACGGATCAGGCAGGACCATGTAGGCCCGGGCTACAGTAATACTACTGTAGACAGCCACTGATTGGTCCAAGACGGATCAGGCAGGACCATGTAGGCCCGGGCTACAGTAATACTACTGTAGACAGCCACTGATTGGTCCAAGACGGATCAGGCAGGACCATGTAGGCCCGGCTACAGTAATACTACTGTAGACAGCCACTGATTGGTCCAAGACGGATCAGGCAGGACCATGTAGGCCCAGGCTACAGTAATACTACTGTAGACAGCCACTGATTGGTCCAAGACGGATCAGGCAGGACCATGTAGGCCCGGGCTACAGTAATACTACTGTAGACAGCCACTGATTGGTCCAAGACGGATCAGGCAGGACCATGTAGGCCCGGCTACAGTAATACTACTGTAGACAGCCACTGATTGGTCCAAGACGGATCAGGCAGGACCATGTAGGCCCGGGCTACAGTAATACTACTGTAGACAGCCACTGATTGGTCCAAGACGGATCAGGCAGGACCATGTAGGCCCGGCTACAGTAATACTACTGTAGACAGCCACTGATTGGTCCAAGACGGATCAGGCAGGACCATGTAGGCCCGGCTACAGTAATACTACTGTAGACAGCCACTGATTGGTCCAAGACGGATCAGGCAGGACCATGTAGGCCCGGCTACAGTAATACTATGTCGCTAATGATCAGTATACCTACAGCAAGCTACTTTTCAAGTGTTCAGAGAAGAAAACCGAAGCTGTCAAATCAAATCACGAGGGCAGACATTGATTTTGAAGTTGGGAGGCGGGCGACATCATCACGTGCTGCTGTTCAGCAGTCTTATGGCTTGGGGGAGGGGTAGAAGCTGTTCAGCAGTCTTATGGCTTGGGGGGAGGGGTAGAAGCTGTTCAGCAGTCTTATGGCTTGGGGGGAGGGGTAGAAGCTGTTCAGCAGTCTTATGGCTTGGGGGGAGGGGTAGAAGCTGTTCAGCAGTCTTATGGCTTGGGGGGGGTAGAAGCTGTTCAGCAGTTTTATGGCTTGGGGGGTAGAAGCTGTTCAGCAGTTTTATGGCTTGGGGGGTAGAAGCTGTTCAGCAGTCTTATGGCTTGGGGGAGGTAGAAGCTGTTCAGCAGTTTATGGCTTGGGGGAGGGGTAGAAGCTGTTCAGCAGTTTTATGGCTTGGGGGGTAGAAGCTGTTCAGCAGTCTTATGGCTTGGGGGGAGGGGAGGTAGAAGCTGTTCAGCAGTCTTATGGCTTGGGGGGAGGGGTAGAAGCTGTTCAGCAGTCTTATGGCTTGGGGGGAGGGGTAGAAGCTGTTCAGCAGTCTTATGGCTTGGGGGGAGGGGTAGAAGCTGTTCAGCAGTCTTATGGCTTGGGGGAGGGGTAGAAGCTGTTCAGCAGTCTTATGGCTTGGGGGGGGGTAGAAGCTGTTCAGCAGTTTTATGGCTTGGGGGTAGAAGCTGTTCAGCAGTTTTATGGCTTGGGGGGGGTAGAAGCTGTTCAGCAGTCTTATGGCTTGGGGGGAGGTAGAAGCTGTTCAGCAGTCTTGGGGGAGGGGTGGCTGTTCAGCAGTTTTATGGCTTGGGGGTAGAAGCTGTTCAGCAGTCTTATGGCTTGGGGGGTCGGGAGGTAGAAGCTGTTCAGCAGTCTTATGGCTTAGGGGGAGGGGTAGAAGCTGTTCAGCAGTCTTATGGCTTGGGGGGAGGGGTAGAAGCTGTTCAGCAGTCTTATGGCTTGGGGGGAGGGGTAGAAGCTGTTCAGCAGTCTTATGGCTTGGGGTAGGCTGTTCAGCAGTTTTATGGCTTGGGGTAGAGCTGTTCAGCAGTTTTATGGCTTGGGGGTAGTGCTGTTCAGCAGTCTTATGGCTTGGGGGGAGGTAGAAGCTGTTCAGCAGTGTTATGGCTTGGGGGGAGGGGTAGAAGCTGTTCAGCAGTTTTATGGCTTGGGGGGTAGAAGCTGTTCAGCAGTCTTATGGCTTGGGGGGGGGAGGTAGAAGCTGTTCAGCAGTCTTATGGCTTGGGGGGAGGTAGAAGCTGTTCAGCAGTGTTATGGCTTGGGGGGAGGGGTAGAAGCTGTTCAGCAGTTTTATGGCTTTTGGGGGTAGAAGCTGTTCAGCAGTCTTATGGCTTGGGGGGGGTAGAAGCTGTTCAGCAGTGTTATGGCTTGGGGGGGGTAGAAGCTGTTCAGCAGTGTTATGGCTTGGGGGGAGGGGTAGAAGCTGTTCAGCAGTCTTATGTCTTGGGGGGTAGAAGCTGTTCAGCAGTCTTATGGCTTGGGGGGTAGAAGCTGTTCAGCAGTCTTATGGCTTGGGGGAGGGGTAGAAGCTGTTCAGCAGTCTTATGGCTTGGGGGGGAGGTAGAAGCTGTTCAAGGTCCTGTTGGTTCCACACTTGTTGCAATGGCCGAATGGTAAAAGAGGTAACAGTCTCTGGCTTTTGGTTGACTGGAGTCCTTGGCTATTGTTTTAGGGGCCTTCCTCTGACACTGCCTGATATAGAGGTGCCGGATGGCAGGGAGCTCGAACCCAGTGATATACTGCCGCCGAGTAGGATTCGATCTTAGTCTTGTGTTGAAGCTTTGCCTGTTTTGATGGTTCATCGGAGATCGTAGCGGGATCACTTATAAGCTTCTGGGTTAGAGTCCCGCTCCTTGAAAGCAGCAGCTTTAACCTTTAGCTCAGTGCTGATGTTGCCTGTAATCCATGGCTTCTGGTTGGGATATGTACGTACGGTCACTGTGGGGATGACGTCGTCGATGCACTTATTAATGAAACCGGTGACTCGTGGTAAACGGATGAATCCTGGAACATATTCCAGTCTGTGCTGAGAAACAGTCCTGTAGCTTAGCATCCTCTTCACCTGACCACTTCAGCTGCAGAGTTTTCAAGAACGATTGGATGTGTTTGGGAATAGGTCTGTCTTCCAAAATTGCACCCTTATTCCCTATGGAATGTTTAGAACAGCGGCTGAACAATGATGCGTTCGGGTCTCAGGGGAAAAGGAGCCCTGGAACACTCCATCTAAACTCCTCCTCCACGTTTACTGGATTGGTTCAACAGTGAGAGAGAACCTCCCAGTGGTAGAGAACCTCCCAGTGGTAGAGAACCTCCCAGTGGTAGAGAACCTCCCAGTTCTAGCCTAGTGGTTAGAGTGTTGGACTAGTAACCAGCAGGTAGCCTAGTGGTTAGAGTGTTGGACTAGTAACCAGCAGGTAGTCTAGTGGTTAGAGTGTTGGACTAGTAACCAGCAGGTAGACTAGTGGTTAGAGCGTTGGACTAGTAACCAGCAGGTAGCCTAGTGGTTAGAGTGTTGGAATAGTAACCAGCAGGTAGCCTAGTGGTTAGAGTGTTGGACTAGTAACCAGCAGATAGACTAGTGGTTAGAGTGTTGGGCCAGTAACCAGCAGGTAGACTAGTGGTTAGAGCGTTGGACTAGTAACCAGCAGGTAGACTAGTGGTTAGAGTGTTGGGCTAGTAACCAGCAGGTAGTCTAGTGGTTAGAGCGTTGGGCCAGTAACCAGCAGGTAGCCTAGTGGTTAGAGCGTTGGACTAGTAACCAGCAGGTCGCCTAGTGGTTAGAGTGTTGGACTAGTAACCAGCAGGTAGACTAGTGGTTAGAGCGTTGGACTAGTAACCAGCAGGTAGACTAGTGGTTAGAGCGTTGGGCCAGTAACCAACAGGTAGCCTAGTGGTTAGAGTGTTGGACTAGTAACCAGCAGGTAGCCTAGTCGTTAGAGTGTTGGACTAGTAACCAGCAGGTAGCCTAGTGGTTAGAGCGTTGGACTAACCGAAAGTTTGCAAGATTGAATCCCCGAGCTGACAAGGTTCTGCCCCTGAACAAGGCAGTTAACCCACTGTTCCCCTGAACAAGGCAGTTAACCCACTGTTCCCCTGAACAAGGCAGTTAACCCACTGTTCCCCGGTAGGCCGTCATCGAAAATAACAATTTGTTCTTAACTGACTTGCCTACTTAAATACATTTTCCCACATAGTCGGCTCAGGGATTCGAACCAGCTACCTTCCGTTTACTGGCCCAACGGTCTTACTCGCTAGGGCCACCTGCCGCCCCTTATCTTTCAGTGTTTAGGAAACACATTGGTAATCTTCAGACTGTTTGCGTAGATCAGTTGCCAAAGCAGAGTCTCTCGTCGAGCTGTGTAGTGAGTCTGACATAGGAACTTGTTAGATTTCGAAGATAAACATCCCATGTGCTTATTTTTACACTCCTGCACCTCCTGCCAAAGCCCAAATCTATGTTGCTGTCAGCTTCAGCCTCCTTCCTGTAGCACCGCGTTATGCAGCTCTCAATACAAGCATGGAGAATAGACCTCCTATGGAGGGGGGGAGGGGGCTTGCACTCAGTGTTACCCGACTGAGAGGCCCCGTGGTGGGCATGAAGGGCTGGAGCGACCTGGGGGGTATGGGGGGGGGCTTGCTCTCAGTGTTACCGGACTGAGAGGCCCCGTGGTGGGCATGAAGGGCTGGGGCGACCTGGGGGGTATGGAGGGGGGGGGGCTTACTCTCCATGTTACCTGACTGAGAGGCCCCGTGGTGGGCATGAAGGTCAACAACTGTTCTGGACGACTGTGTGATCTCGTTCTCCGTAGACAATGTGAGTAAGACCTTTAAACAGGTTAACATTGGAAACGCCGCGGGGGCAGACGGAATACCAGGCTCACATTCATACTGCTACTCCCTCCAGTCCAGACACAGACCACAGTGCCCCCCCTCTGTTGAGACAATAAACGGATCCCTTTAGCCATGGGTCAGAACCTTTGGTCATGGGTCAGAACCTTTAGTCATGGGTCAGAACCTTCAGTCATGGGTCAGTACCTTTAGTTATGGGTCAGTACCTTTAGTCATGGGTCAGTATCTTTGGTCATGGGTCAGAACCTTTGGTGATGGGTCAGAACCATTAGTCATGGGTCAGAACCATTAATAATGGGTCAGCTACTCAGAACCTTTAGTCATGGGTCAGTAGCTTTGGTCATGGGTCAGTACCTTTGGTCATGGGTCAGTACCTTTAGTCATGGGTCAGAACCTTTAGTCAGGGGGCAGTACCCTTGGTCATGGGTCAGTACCTTTGGTCATGGGTCAGTACCTTTGGTCATGGGTCAGTACCTTTAGTTATGGGTCAGTACCTTTAATAATGGGTCAGCTACTCAGAACCTTTAGTCATGGGTCAGTACCTTTGGTCATGGGTCAGTACCTTTAGTCATGGGTCAGTACCTTTGGTCATGGGTCAGTAGCTTTAGTCATGGGTCAGAACCTTTAGTCAGGGGGCAGTACCCTTGGTCATGGGTCAGTACCTTTGGTCATGGGTCAGTACCTTTAGTCAGGGGGCAGTACCTTTAGTTATGGGTCAGAACTTTTATTCATGGGTCAGCTACTCAGCAACATGTAGGGTGGGTTTTCTCTCTCTCTCTCTCTCCCTCTCTCTCTCTCTCTCTCTCTCTCTCTCTCTCTCTCTCTCCCGCTCTCTTTCTAAATCTCTGTCTCTCTCTTCCTCTTTCTCTCTTTTTAACTTTTTCTCTACCACTCTCTCTCTCTCTTTCTAAATCTCTGTCTCTCTCTTCCTCTTTCTCTCTTTTTAACTTTCTCTCTACCACTCTCTCTCTCTCTTTCTAAATCTCTGTCTGTCTCTCTTCCTCTTTCTCTCTTTTTTTTAACTTTCTCTCTTAACCCTTTTCTATTAGTTCTGTTCATGGTTCTCTGTAAAACACCCAGCCTTGACTGAGCCAAACCAGCCTCCAATAACTACTCCGTCCAACAAAAAAGGCCATGTTACATTTCAAATGTTGTGACCCAGTACAATGTGTTAAGTTGTGGTATTGAGCAACAACAAAGCGTTTGGGACCAACGAAGGTTTATATGTCCATGGATGCGTTCCAAATCGCACCCTATTCTCTATACGGTAGTGCACTACTTTTGGCCAGAGCCTTATTGGCCTGGTTAGAAGTAGTGTACTATGTAGGGAACAGGATGTCATTTGTGACTCAAGCCCCCCATGTTGAACCTTGACACATTTTAAAGGCTTTTGATTGGGTAAGGCCTTCCTCTTTGATGTGTGACGGGGGAAAATGTTGTTTCTCCACTCTAACGCTGAGGGATTTGGGTAATTTAGACGCTAGGGACTTATTTATGACCATGAGGTAGCATCTTAAAGCAAACACAGCTTTCTGCTGTGTCTGTTTATGACCCTTCTTTCAGCTTCATGACTCCATGAAGGATGTCTATAAAGAGGTGGAGTCTATATAATGATGTCTATAAAGAGGTGGAGTCGATATAAGGATGTCTATAAAGAGGTGGAGTCTATATAATGAGGTCTATAAAGAGGTGGAGTCTATATAATGATGTATATAAAGAGGTGGAGTCTATTTAATGATGTATATAAAGAGGTGGAGTCTATTTAATGATGTCTATAAAGAGGTGGAGTCTATATAATGATGTCTATAAAGAGGTGGAGTCTATATAATGATGTCTATAAAGAGGTGGAGTCTATATAGCACATTTAACGATCTATCCATGGACTTGAGGAAATATGTTTTTTATTTCTTCAAATGCTATAGGAAGGATTCTGTAGAATCATGTCATATTGTAGTTCTATGCATAATTACAGAATATATTGTAGTTCTTTGTCAGTTGTTCTGTTTATAGACCAGACCAGAAATGGACAAACTCATTAGACCAGTTCACCCACTTCTTCCCCAAGTATATGCTCTTGATCAACTGAACAGAGTGTCTAACATATGTATTTCATAAAAAGCAATGCTTTTAGATCATTTAGAAAGAGTGAACAGGTCAAAGAGTGCATAGCGCACACAATTGGGATATGGCCTGAGTCTGGACTCCAGAGAGAGAGAGAGATGCACAGAAACAGGAAGTGTGTCTGAGAAGTCTAAAGAGGTTATCCTGGTTCATAATACTGTCTTGTTTCTCTAAGGAGGTTATCTTGGTTCATTATACCATCTTGTTTCTCTAAAGACCTTATCTTGGTTCATTGCAACATCTTGTTTCTCCAAAGAGTTTATCTTGGTTCCCTTCGGAGTCTTGATTTGAGTCCGGCCAATAAGGTACAATGATCTCTATCCTCCACAGAAGGACATTAACCATTCAGATCTCACCGTGGTAGATCAGGTCTGGGGAGGAAATGTGTTAAGAGTCCTAATGATACAGCAGGTGTAAATATTTTATACCAGCCAGTCAGAGCACTTCAGATAGGAAATGGGGCCCAATCCGGTTCTCAATCCGTGCTCCCGATGTAACCCTCAGCCTCTTACTAAGAGATAACATTAGATATAACCCTCACCCTCTAAGAGATAACATTAGATGTAACCCTCAGCCTCTTACTAAGAGATAACATTAGATATAACCCTCAGCCTCTTACTAAGAGATAACATTAGATATATCCATCACCCTCTTACTAAGAGATACTATTAGATATAACCATCACCCTCTAAGAGATACCATTAGATATAACCATCACCCTCTAAGAGATACCATTAGATATAACCATCACCCTCTAAGAGATAACATTAGATATATCCATCACCCTCTAAGAGATAACATTAGATATATCCATCACCCCCTAAGAGATAACATTAGATATAACCCTCAGCCTCTTACTAAGAGATAACATTAGATATATCCATCACCCTCTAAGAGATAACATTAGATATATCCATCACCCTCTTACTAAGAGATAACATTAGATATATCCATCACCCTCTAAGAGATAACATTAGATATATCCATCACCCCCTAAGAGATAACATTAGATATATCCATCACCCTCTAAGAGATAACATTAGATATATCCATCACCCCTAAGAGATAACATTAGATATATCCATCACCCTCTTACTAAGAGATAACATTAGATATATCCATCACCCTCTTACTAAGAGATAACATTAGATATAACCCTCACCCTCTTACTAAGAGATACCATTAGATATAACCATCACCACCTAAGAGATAACGTTAGATATCTATCACCCTCTTACTAAGAGATACCATTAGTGCACTCTTCAAAGCCAAGCCATATTATTACATAAACTACTGGCTTAGATGGACTCGAATGCAACCAACTCTTCAAACTAAGAAATTGAGCTGGCTCATAAGTCTGTATTAATAACGCCATTAATTTGTTTCATTTTGAACGTATTACTTAGCCAGGCCGAACCCCAGCTGAAACAGGATGTTTATATGCCCTCGGAGGGGTAGCCATTTTGACTCAGTACCCTGTTTCAGTAGGCCTTTGGTTCTGATTGAGACCTACATTTCATTTTCAAGATATTTTTCACAAAGATGTCATGAGTCTTAAGTTTTCAACCGAAACCAATGGTGAACAATCCCAAGATGCCTTTCTGTCTCTCGTTCGGCCCCGCAGTAAAATAAATACTTCTCTGATACGATGGAGCCTGAATCAGGGAGAGATACGCCACTGTGTGAAAACCCTGAAGAAACTGTGTTGGTGGGGTCAGTAGATGGTGGTGATGTAGGAGGAGTATTGGTGGGGTCAGTAGGTGGTGGTGATGTAGGAGGAGTATTGGTGGGGTCAGTGGGTGGTGGTGATGTAGGAGGAGTATTGGTGGGGTCAGTAGGTGGTGGTGGTGTAGGAGGAGTATTGGTGGGGTCAGTAGGTGGTGGTGATGTAGGAGGAGTATTGGTGGGGTCAGTAGATGGTGGTGTAGGAGGAGTATTGGTGGGGTCAGTAGATGGTGGTGTAGGAGGAGTATTGGTGGGGTCAGTAGGTGGTGATGTAGGAGGAGTATTGGTGGGGTCAGTGGGTGATGTAGGAGGAGTATTGGTGGGGTCAGTAGGTGGTGGTGTAGGAGGAGTATTGGTGGGGTCAGTAGGTGGTGGTGATGTAGGAGGAGTATTGGTGGGGTCAGTGGGTGGTGGTGATGTAGGAGGAGTATTGGTGGGGTCAGTAGGTGGTGGTGATGTAGGAGGAGTATTGGTGGGGTCAGTAGGTGGTGGTGTAGGAGGAGTATTGGTGGGGTCAGTAGGTGGTGATGTAGGAGGAGTATTGGTGGGGTCAGTAGGTGGTGGTGTAGGAGGAGTATTGGTGGGGTCAGTAGGTGGTGGTGATGTAGGAGGAGTATTGGTGGGGTCAGTAGGTGGTGATGTAGGAGGAGTATTGGTGGGGTCAGTGGGTGATGTAGGAGGAGTATTGGTGGGGTCAGTGGGTGGTGATGTAGGAGGAGTATTGGTGGGGTCAGTAGGTGGTGGTGATGTAGGAGGAGTATTGGTGGGGTCAGTAGGTGGTGATGTAGGAGGAGTATTGGTTGGGTCAGTGGGTGATGTAGGAGGAGTATTGGTGGGGTCAGTTGGTGGTGATGTAGGAGGAGTATTGGTGGGGTCAGTAGGTGGTGGTGTAGGAGGAGTATTGGTGGGGTCAGTAGGTGGTGATGTAGGAGGAGTATTGGTGGGGTCCGTAGGTGGTGATGTAGGAGGAGTATTGGTGGGCTGGCTTATAATTCTGTATTAATTTAATTTGTCAGTAGGTGGTGATGATGTAGGAGGAGTATTGGTGGGGTCAGTAGGTGGTGGTGATGTAGGAGGAGTATTGGTGGGGTCAGTAGGTGGTGGTGTAGGAGGAGTATTGGTGGGGTCAGTAGGTGGTGATGTAGGAGGAGTATTGGTGGGGTCAGTAGGTGGTGATGATGTAGGAGGAGTTGGTGGGGTCAGTAGGTGGTGGTGATGTAGGAGGAGTATTGGTGGGGTCAGTAGGTGGTGGTGATGTAGGAGGAGTATTGGTGGGGTCAGTAGGTGGTGATGTAGGAGGAGTATTGGTGGGGTCAGTAGGTGGTGATGTAGGAGGAGTATTGGTGGGGTCAGTAGGTGGTGATGTAGGAGGAGTATTGGTGGGGTCAGTAGGTGGTGATGTAGGAGTATTGGTGGGGTCAGTAGGTGGTGATGTAGGAGGAGTATTGGTGGGGTCAGTAGGTGGTGATGATGTAGGAGGAGTATTGGTGGGGTCAGTAGGTGGTGGTGATGTAGGAGGAGTATTGGTGGGGTCAGTAGGTGGTGGTGTAGGAGGAGTATTGGTGGGGTCAGTAGGTGGTGATGTAGGAGGAGTATTGGTGGGGTCAGTAGGTGGTGGTGATGTAGGAGGAGTATTGGTGGGGTCAGGAGGTGGTGGTGTAGGAGGAGTATTGGTGGGGTCAGTAGGTGGTGGTGGTGTAGGAGGAGTATTGGTGGGGTCAGTAGGTGGTGATGTAGGAGGAGTATTGGTGGGGTCAGTAGGTGGTGATGTAGGAGGAGTATTGGTGGGGTAAGTAGGTGGTGGTGGTGTAGGAGGAGTGTTGGTGGGGTCAGTAGGTGGTGATGTAGGAGGAGTATTGGTGGGGTCAGTAGATGGTGATGTAGGAGGAGTATTGGTGGGGTCAGTAGGTGGTGATGTGGGAGGAGTATTGGTGGGGTCAGTAGGTGGTGATGTAGGAGGGGTATTGGTGGGGTCAGTAGATGGTGGTGATGTAGGAGGAGTATTGGTGGGGTCAGTAGGGGGTGGTGTAGAGGAGTATTGGTGGGGTCAGTAGGTGGTGGTGATGTAGGAGGAGTATTGGTGGGGTCAGTAGGTGGTGGTGTAGGAGGAGTATTGGTGGGGTCAGTAGATGGTGGTGATGTAGGATGAGTATTGGTGGGGTCAGTAGGTGGTGGTGTAGGAGGAGTATTGGTGGGGTCAGTAGGTGGTGGTGTGGGAGGAGTATTGGTGGGGTCAGTAGATGGTGGTGATGTAGGAGGAGTATTGGTGGGGTCAGTAGATGGTGATGTAGGAGGAGTATTGGTGGGGTCAGTAGGTGGTGGTGATGTGGGAGGAGTATTGGTGGGGTCAGTAGATGGTGATGTAGGAGGAGTATTGGTGGGGTCAGTAGATGGTGGTGATGTGGGAGGAGTATTGGTGGGGTCAGTAGGTGGTGATGTAGGAGGAGTATTGGTGGGGTCAGTAGGTGGTGGTGATGTAGGAGGAGTATTGGTGGGGTCAGTAGGTGGTGGTGATGTAGGAGGAGTATTGGTGGGGTCAGTAGATGGTGGTGTAGGAGGAGTATTGGTGGGGTCAGTAGGTGGTGATGTAGGAGGAGTATTGGTGGGGTCAGTAGATGGTGGTGGTGTAGGAGGAGTATTGGTGGGGTCAGTAGGTGGTGATGTAGGAGGAGTATTGGTGGGGTCAGTAGGTGGTGGTGATGTAGGAGGAGTATTGGTGGGGTCAGTAGATGGTGGTGTAGGAGGAGTATTGGTGGGGTCAGTAGGTGGTGATGTGAGAGGAGTATTGGTGGGGTCAGTAGGTGGTGATGATGTAGCGGGAGTATTGGTGGGGTCAGTAGGTGGTGATGTGGGAGGAGTATTGGTGGGGTCAGTAGGTGGTGATGTAGGAGGAGTATTGGTGGGGTCAGTAGATGGTGGTGATGTAGGAGGAGTATTGGTGGGGTCAGTAGGTGGTGGTGTAGGAGGAGTATTGGTGGGGTCAGTAGGTGGTGATGATGTAGGAGGAGTATTGGTGGGGTCAGTAGGTGGTGGTGATGTAGGAGGAGTATTGGTGGGGTCAGTAGGTGATGATGTAGGAGGAGTATTGGTGGGGTCAGTAGGTGGTGGTGTAGGAGGAGTATTGGTGGGGTCAGTAGGTGGTGGTGATGTAGGAGGAGTATTGGTGGGGTCAGTAGATGGTGATGTAGGAGGAGTATTGGTGGGGTCAGTAGGTGATGATGTAGGAGGAGTATTGGTGGGGTCAGTAGGTGGTGGTGTAGGAGGAGTATTGGTGGGGTCAGTAGGTGGTGGTGATGTAGGAGGAGTATTGGTGGGGTCAGTAGGTGGTGGTGATGTAGGGGAGTATTGGTGGGGTCAGTAGGTGGTGATGATGTAGCGGGAGTATTGGTGGGGTCAGTAGGTGGTGATGTGGGAGGAGTATTGGTGGGGTCAGTAGGTGGTGATGTATGTAGAGCTCTGTGTAGAGCTGTGTGTTCATTGGTTCATTGGTTCATTGGTTCATTGGCTCCTAGTGAGGAGCTTGTTCTGTGGGTCGACCAGGCTACGGACAGCCCCATAAGGCTATGTGTGTAAAACCTAGAGCTCCTCAACTGCACTGCCATCCTCCTCCTCCACAGCATCATATTAGCATCTCCCAGATAGATCTCTCCTCCACAGCATCATATTAGCATCTCCCAGATAGATCTCTCCTTCTCCTCAGCATCATATTAGCAGAGCCCAGATAGATCTCTCCCTCCTCTCCTTCTCCTCAGCATCATATTAGCAGAGCCCAGATAGATCTCTCCTCCTCCTCTCCTTCTCCTCAGCATCATATTAGCAGAGCCCAGATAGATCTCTCCTCTCCTTCTCCTCAGCATCATATTAGCAGAGCCCAGATAGATCTCTCCTCTCCACATCATATTAGCAGACCCAGATACAGGTAACTGCCAAATTAAAGGAAACACCAAAATGAAGTGTCTTAAAGGGATAGTTGTCCCATTCTCATTGGGTCCCTGACCCTGTAAGCAGTTTATGGATGAGTTATGGCAGAAATCCCTGGTTTGGTTTAATGTCCCCGGCACTGTGTCCAAGTGCTAACGTTTTAGCATTTGTGGCACAAAACCCATTTCAAGTCACGGGGACCGATTTATTATAATTTTTCTCTAAGGTTGCAGAGACACATCCATAACCTGAGCGGATCCCATAGAGAAAACTATAGACATCAAGAAAGCCAGTCAGTTGATTATTGACAAGTATTTCCAACAAATTGGCCTATAACAATTAGGATCAGCTTGATCTCCCCATTTAAATTAAAGACGCACCGTGGCTGCAATGGGAACCTCCCCAGAGAGGAGAGACAGGTTAAAAAGGTCAGAGATAGGCTTGGTGATGATAGCGGCAACAACCTTAAAGGGGCAGCAACCTTAAAGGGGCAGCAACCTTAAAGGGGCAACAACCTTAAAGGGGCAGCAACCTTAAAGGGGCAACAACCTTAAAGGGGCAGCAACCTTAAAGGGACAGCAACCTTAAAGGGGCAACAACCTTAAAGGGGCAGCAACCTTAAAGGGGCAGCAACCTTAAAGGGGCAGCAACCTTAAAGGGGCAGCAACCTTAAAGGGCAGCAACCTTAAAGGGGCAG